>NC_058132.1:109803428-109813179 GCF_016433145.1 Gracilinanus agilis | reverse complement strand
TATATATATGCATATATATATATATATATAACTTTGCCAATTTTAAATTGCTAGAAAATGCCAGATGTTAAGATTAGTTAAAGACTAGGTTACAAAGTCTAATAGTTATCTCCAGCGTAGAACAGACTTCAGAGCTCAAACCCAGGTCTCTTTGTCTGTATCTGTGTGACAAAATATTTGGAGGTTGATTAGTAAATAGTCTATCTATATCTATATGTATAGATATAGATAGATATAATGCATGGCATCTAGCATGGCAGAATGGATAGAGTGCTTAGCCTAGAGTCAGGAAGACTATGCTCAAAGTTGGCTTCAGATCCTAACTACTATTATGAAGAAAGTGGGGGTGATCTCTGAATCTTTAAGGTTAAAGGAAGGAATGAAGGTGATTGAGGTAGTAGGAGAGGAATGGAAGGGATGACTAAGTTTAGGGAGGAATGGACAAGGCGGTATTTGGATGGTAAGGGTACAGGTGAGGTATTCAGGAGAGGCAGCTAGCACAGACTAGACACTCAGGCTAGAGACAGAGGATACTGGGGAAAATAGCTGAATCCTTCTAGGCAGGAAGGGTACTTCTTTAGATACAAGGATATGGCCAGACAGAAATGGTTTAAATCTGACTTGAGGGTTTTCTTGTCAGTTTCTCAAATCCTCAAAGGAGGAGTCGAAGGCTCCTCCTTGTCACTGAAACTGAAGGGCTTCAGGAGGAAGTATCTGGCAACTACTTCCTCCCAAGATGGATGCCTCCAGTTCCCTCAAGAATAAAGGAGAATAATTCCTTTCTCTCAACCCTTGCCTAATCTTCAATACAATGATTCACCAGAGGGTTTGATTAGGTAACAAGGGGATTTATTGAAATTCAGGCTTGGTCTGACAGAGAGAGGGGTTTAGGGTTTCTGACAGAGACAAGGCACAGGCCAAAAGCAAAGCTGAAAGCCAAAAGCAGAGTTCCAGTTGGTCCTTCCGCTCAAAGGAGACAGTATCTGTAAAGGGTTTAGCACAGTACTTGGCACAGAGTATGTACTTAATAAATGTGTGCTTCTTTCTTTTGCCTATTTAAGACAATAACCTTCAGATATCTTGGATTATGGAAACATTGACCTACTGTTGCAATTGGCTTTAGGAACAGTTGTAAAGTGTAAAGTGGGGATAAGAATTTGTACTACTAACCTTAGTATTATTTTGAGGAAAGAACTCTATAAACTATAAGATGCCTATTATGTTAAAGTAATTTATTATTATGTTTGTTGTAATTTTCTCAGGTTGTCTACTTTTATAGATATCTATTAGGTATAATAGAATGAAAACAATATTATGTAGGACAGTGGCATCAAATTCAAATAAAAATTGAGATAATTAAAATATATATAAGTATCCTTGTAGGACACATATTGATTTAAAACAACACATTAACATTTTTTTATTTGTATTTTTATTTTGTTAAATATTTCCCAATTGCATTTTAATCTGTTTCAGGACTGAGTAGTGAGGTGACTCAATAGATAAAGTCCAGAGCTTGAATAGGACAACTCATCTTCTGGAGTTCAAATCTAGTTTCAGATGCTTAGTAGCTATAAGACCCTGGGCAAGTCACTTAATCTTATTTTGCCATAGTTTTCTCATCTGTAAAATGAGCTGGAGAAGGAAATGACAAACCTCTTCAGTGTCTTCATCAAGAAAACCCCCAGGGGCAGCTGGGTGGCTCAGTGGATTGAGAACCAGGCCTAGAGACAGGAGGTCCTAGGTTCAAATCTGTCCTAAGATACTTCCTAACTGTGTGACCCTGGGCTAGACACTTACCCCCTCCACCCCCCCCCCCCCATTGCCTAGTCCTTACCACACTTCTGTCTTGGAGTCAATACTGTGTATATTGACTCCAAGGTGGAAGGTAAGGGCTTAAAAAAAAAAAAAATCTCATAGGGGACACAAAGTGTCAGACACACCTGAAAAACAACTCAAACTAGTTGAACAACTTTTGGAATTATAGCCAGAAGGGTGCATGTAATTTCAGGAATGATATTTCTGACAATGTATTTATTTTTTAAATTGCTGATCTGGGAATAAGAAGAATGGAGTTCCAGCCATGGCTGTGTAACTACCTCACTTTTCAAGGCCTCCATTTGTAATCTGTAAAATGAGGCCCCTGAGATTGGAAACTGAGGCAGTACAGGAATATACAAGCAAATCAGGCATCTTTATTAGGGGATTTCTTGGTGGGAATAGCAAAATTCCTAAGCATTAAAACTGTCCAGTGGTCTTCTTAAAATAGGAGACTTTTGTAGCAGAAAATCACAAAGGGGAATGTGCAAGACCTAAAGCAGTAAATGAAAACAAAATGATTAGCTAGAAACTGGATAATGAGAGCTGGCAGTGATCCTATGACACCCTTCCTTTGTTTCATGTGCTTAAGAAGGGCTCATTGTTGGAATTCAGGTACAAGCAAGATAATAGCCAAGACTTAGAAAAGGGGGTGGAGGAGTCAGGGTGTCTTTCAGTAGGTCCAATCTCAGTGCTGATTAGGTTAATTCCAGGATTGCAGTTGGAATAATTCAGGCTTGTATCAAAAGGCAAAGGCATTTGGGAGGAAGCAATGTTCCTTGAAGCCTATAGGATCTCAGTCTCCCAGAAGGGCTGGGAACCTGAATTTGAGGAGTGTCTAATGAATTTTCACAAGATAATCACTTTGGCCTAACCCCAGAAGTAAGGCATCCTATTATTCCACTGGTGGAGAAATCTGTCATTCACTTATATTTACACTGACCATATTCACAATTAGAAACTTTTAAGAGTGTTAAGAACCTTCAACTTGACAGTTTTACTTTAATTACTTTAATTAAAGGGCATTATATCTGGGATCATTATAACATGTTTAAAAGGTTTTGTAATTTAGTATTTAAGAGTATATCTTATTTGAACATCTAGTGATCATCACAATAGCTTTCTTCACTCCCAGCATTAATATAATTGACCTTGACTCCCATTATTTAATTTGGGCTTGGGGACATAGCTAACATCTTAGTCAATTATCTCACAGTAATTCCAACAACAAAAGAAACTATTGCTCAATTAAGCAATTGTCTAATCACTTTTTTTTTATTATTATTATGGTTATTGCTACTACAGTGGCCAGTTCAGGTAACTTAAGGCTCATACTAGAGAGGGAGAGGGAGGTCCTTAAAGTCAAGGATTGAGTCTTCAATTTCATCCTAGATGATATATATTTTAAGTATTTAGTATGTGCTAGACATTTCACTAGGTCCTACAAAAACAAAAATGAGGGTCCTTTCTCTCAAGGAGACTCCATCCTACTGGGGAATACATTATGTAAAGAGGTAAGTACATAAGAAGTAATATTAAAGAGGAGAGAGTGCTAATAATTGGAAGGGGTCAGGGAAGGCTTCTCTTTTGTAAAAAATTGCACCTGAACTCTACTTTGAAGAAAGCTAAGAATTCTGCAAAACAGAAATGAAAAGAAAGTGCATTCTAGACATGGAAAACCATTTGATCAATGAAAAAGAAATGGAGGTGAGAACTGGAATGCCATGTACAGAAACCATGTTCAACATTCATCTTTCAATCAATCACTAAACATTTATTAAATCCCTTCTATATGCTAGGCACGGTGTTAAGTGCTGGGGATACAAAAAAAAAAAAAAAAAAAAAAGAGTCAAAAGAAAGCCCTTGCTCTCAAGGGGCTTACAATCTAACAGAGGAGGCAACACGTATAGTATATTAACAGAAGGAAGGTAAAGGAATTGAGAAAGGTTAGGGAAGTTTCCTGTAGAAATTAAGATTTCAAGTGGAACTTAAAGGAAGCCAGGGAGGTTACTAGTTGGAGCAGAGGAGAGAGAGTGTTCTAGGCATGGGGAACATTCCTTCCTTCTGTCTGTTTCCTTATTGTGAGGAAAGACACATAATAGTCAGCCACTGAGAGAAGCTATTTTTAAAAATTCTCATATATTAATTAGACATAGATCCCTTCCTCCTCTACCTCTCCTCCTTAAGGAAAAGAGATTAAGAGAGGATGGAGTAAAAGCCACTCTCTAGAAGGGGCAGAATACAAATACGTTTGGTTTTTTGTCACTTACAGTGTCTAGCACAGATACTTATATGGATTATATCAAGGTTGCTGAATGTAATAGACATTTATTAAGTATCTACTATCAACAAGGCATACAACAAGGAGCTATAAGGTCAGTGAAGGTGGTTTCTGGTGTCCAGAGGATGTCCTATGAAAAGCCCAAATAGAATTAGAATTCCCTATGAGTAACTGAACACAGATGACATTGTGTTCAAAGCACATCCAACCCACAAAAACCAGGGGTCTCCTCAATGAAATCCCTAGTCATTCAGGAGACATAAATCTAGAAATCCATATAGAATTCAGGATGGGTATGGTTCCTTCAAGTCTTAGCTGAAAACCCATCATTTGCAAGAAGTCTTTGCTGGTCCTCCTTAAAATTAATGCCTTCCCTCTAAGAGCAGCTTTACTTCATCCAGAATATATCTTGGTTTTGTGTAGATGTTTGAATGTTACCTCCCTCATTAGACTGTAAACTGTAAGGGACATTTTTTTTTTTTTTTTGCCTTTCACTGTTTCCATATAACTTAGCACAGTATCTGGTACATAGAAGGACCTTAATAAGTGTTTGTTGACTTGAGATATTGCTGAGAGTATTACATGGAGATGAACTGGCAGATCATTCTGACTATATATGTAGTTTCCCCATTAGAATATAATTCAGTTCAACTTGGTAAAGTTTCAAGCATCTACTATGTTCCAGCTACTGTGCTAAGACTAAGAATACAAAAAAGAGGCAAAAGATAGCCCCTGCCCTTAAGGAGCTTATAATCTCATTTGTAAGCACTTTGAGGACAAGGAACATTTTGGCTTTTTCTTTATTCCTCAGATCTTTGCTGGCTTAGTTCCTGGAAGATAGTAAGCACTTATAAAGGTTTATTGATTAGTTCCAATAGTGTATTAGTAAAAAAAAAAATTAACACTTTATAGCACCTTAAGGTTTGTAAAATAATCTAAATATATTACTTCATTTGATATATAGTACATATTGATTTTTCAAGTACTTGTAATGAGCGTAGTTCGGGCCCAGTATTAAGCAGGATGAGATGGAATTGAATTGAATATGAGAAATTGATTGGTGCTTTCAATATCCCAAGATGCACAGTGATGAATAATTGACCTATATATTTAATACTAGACAGCTACAACTGTGGTATACTAGTATCTCAGAAGAATCAGAACATAGGGGCCCTCCAAAAGTCTTAGAAAGGCTAGTGAGAGGAGTAAGTAGACTACTGCATATTACAAATGTTGACTGCTTCCTGAGAAATTGCACAAGACATCAAGGAGATACATATGACCAGTTGAAGAGATGTCCTGGTCACATAGAGATAGCTTGATATCTACTCTAGTACCCAAGAAATATTAAAAGAAGATTGCTTCTAACATGTTGGATAGATCTTTAATGGAGAATTAAGGAAATACTTGGGCAAAAATTTAAAAATAGTATATAAAGGAAAAGATGGGTTATCTATACCAAAGGATGATATACCTATATCAATGAGATAATAGAGTCAATCAAAATAGTCAAAGTCTGAACAAGAAATGTGAAAGAGGCTGAGACAGGTACTAGAATAAATAATCCATCCATCAATAAGATTTATTAAACAGCTACCATTTAACTGGTTAAGCACTAACCTAGGGACTAGAGACACGAATTCAAAGATGGGGTAGTGCATGACTTCATGAAGCTTTGTAATCTTGGGTTAGACTTGATACTTACTCAAGGATAAATGTAAACCAAATGGAATAAGGTGCTAGGATTTGAATTTGAATTTGAAAAGACCCTGAGAAATCATCTAGTCCAACTCTTTTTACCTTATGTATAATAAAATTGAGGTGAAGAAAGAACAAGTGATTTCCCTAGGTTGCCCAATAAGTAGAATCCACATCTAGCTTTATAGCTTTTTTTCTCAGCTTCCTCCTCTTCAAGTGAGGATATTAGCTTACATAAGGTCTCTTATAGATGTACGTTCTATATTTCTGATATTTCTACATGGCATAATGGATAGAATGCAGGACTTAAGCTCAGGGAGACCCAAATATAAATCCTGCCTTAGTCTCTTACTATGTGCTCCTGGGAAAATAAATTTCCACTCCCTGAACTTCAATTTTCTTATCTATTAAATCAGGAATTGAACTCATAATTCGCAAAGTTCTTAATCAGGTTATTAAACCTATGATCCTATCATCTAAATCTGGTACTCTTTTGACTGCTTTCTCAATGAGAGAAAATGTTCTTCAGGGATCCAAGGAAGGGAAAAGTGCTGGTAGCTGGTAGTATCATGGAGGTGGCACCATTGACTCTAAGCCTTAGAGACTGATTGGATTTCAATGAGCAGACAGTAGGAAATCATTCTAGGCATCAATGATGCATGAATGGGTGAGCAAAAGGCAAAGAGGATAAGCTTAGGTGATGTAAGTGACAGTTTTATGGGATCTTAGAACCTCTAACAAAAGGTAGCATGAGATTAGTTTTCTAAATCAATCTTCCTAATGTATGTAAGGAGTAACTTAGATGAGTGACATAAATTTAGACTTTATTTGGTAAGCAATGGTAGACCACTGAAGTTTTCTGAATGGGTGAGTGATCTGACCAGTCATATACATCAGGGAGATTGACCTGGAAATAGGAAATGATGCAGAGACAAACAGGTAGCAAGGAGACCATTTGTTTTAGTTATTGAAATAGCTCAGACAACATGAAGGAGGTCTGAATTTGGATGATGGCTAAGAGAATAGATGGCCGGAACTAATTGAAGAGATTACAAAAGTATTATTGCCTATAGGTACTGCATTATTATTTGGTGAATTGAACAAAGTAAATTACAGAACAGAATGTTTTATTTGGTTGAATCTTTTTGATCCAAACAGAAATACAAAAAAAAAAAAAAAAAAAAAAAGTGTGTCATGTGCAGAACTGCTATTGCCGATGTATATCCGGTTTTTAAAAACAGTATTACTGATCCTCTGTGCTTGGGTTGATAGTGTACATGCATATCTCAGGAGCACTACACCCCCATGTGGTGACAAAAATAACAGTTGGAAATCATCTACCTGTTAATGCTTTGTCTATAGTTTATGCTGGGCAAATGCTTAGATGTCCAATTTGGTCAAAGATGTCAACAATAGCCAGGATCTATTAACTCCAAGTCATGACTGAAAGTTTGGAATTTAATAAAAAGATTCATTTTTGCTTCCATACACAAATACACAGATACTATAAGTTGAATGTATTTTCTTCTAAAGAAAACAAGGAACCAAAACATAAAATTCTCTCTTAAATTTGATATCAGAGAAACAAGTCAGGGTGCAAGTATACTGAGAGGACTCAAAGAGACTTAAACCATGGGAAATTAGAAGCAAAATGCAAAATGTCAGATGTAAAAGAAACTTTAAATAAATAATCAACAAACATTAATTTCCTTAGGATCTGGGAATATAAACACAAAGATAAGACTGTCCTTGCCTTTTCATTGGAGAAGACAATTTTTAGGGGAGTGTAGTTAGAGAAGGGATTTTTTAACTAGACATGAACGGGAAGAGACTGTCATGATCCATCCAAACAGTAATGGATAGTACTGATTTGATCATTATTCCCAGAAGAAGAGAAAGAGATACAAAGGGAAGGGAGTGAGGGTTAACATGTTCATGGCAACAGGGCACATGGTAAGATGCCTATGCTAAATACGCTCTGGTGACTTGGTGGACAGCTTGATGATATGTAAATTATGATCTAGGGCCCCCTTGATTTAAGAGATTGAACTGAGTTTCCTTCATGTATCAATCCCCACAGCTCAACCACAAAGTCGAGTCCTAAAGCTGAAGGGATTAAATCTTCTGTGGTGGTGATATGGGGTATATTGTTTAGAGATCTTCATCTGGAAAGTAACTACTTCCAGGGGAGAGAAGTGTTCAATAACGAAAAAGATGGCAAGATCCCTACAGTACCTCTGCTAAATGGCTGAACTCAATATAGAATGGCATAGTTAGAATTTAATTTATGTTCATTGACTGACTGACAATAGAGGACAAAACATAGAATGTAAGAGTTGGAAAGGACCTTAGTAAACAGGATTTTAGAGCTGGATGAGATCTTACAAATTGTGTCAAAAGAAGGAACCTTTGAACACAAAGAATTGTAAGAGCTACATAAATTTTAGAACATAAAATATTAGAGCTGGAGAAAATCTTGAGAACCCTCTCATTTTACAGAAGAGAAAATTCGGTCCAAGAAAAGTGAAGTGACTTGTCCAAGATCATATAAAAAACTGATGTAACAGGCAAGAGAAACATTTAATTCTCTTCATTTCCAGTCCTGTACTCTTTGTACTGGTCACATCTGTGCAGTTCTAGAACATCAACCATATTAAAGATGAGGAACTGTCCTCATGCATACTGGTCAAAGCAGAAGGATTTAATGAGTATCTGTTATCTACCTAACACTCTGTGGGGTTCTGTATCAGCAGCTGTATTACTGTTAATTTTTTTTAACATTTATTAATAATCATTTTTAACATGGTTACATGATTCATGCTCCTACTTTCCCCTTCACCCCCCCGCTCTCCCCCCACCCATGGCCGATGCACATTTCCACTGGTTTTGTCATGTGTCCTTGATCAAGACCTATTTCCAAATTGTTGGTGGTTGCATTGGTGTGGTAGTTTCGAGTCCACACCCTCAATCATGTCCACCCCGACCCATGCATTCAAGCAGTTGCTTTTCTTATATGTTTCCTCTCCTGCAGTTCTTCCTCTGAATGTAGGTAGCATTCTTTACCATAAATCCCTCAGAGCTGTCCTGGGTCATTACATCGTTGCTGGTACAGAAGTCTATTACATTCGATTTTACCACAGTATGTCAGTCTCTGTGTACAATGTTCTTCTGGCTCTGCTCCTTTCACTCTGCATCTGTTCCTGGAGGTCTTTCCAGTTCACCTGGAACTTCTCCAGTTTGTTATTCCTTTTAGCACAATAGTATTCCATCACCCGCATATACCACAGTTTGTTCAGCCATTCCCCAATTGAAGGACATACCCTCCTTTTCCAGTTTGTTGCCACCACAAAAAGCACAGCTATAAATATTTTCATACAAGTCTGTTTATCTATGACTGTTAATTTTTAAAATAAAGAAGCCTTAGGCCTTTTTATCATCAAATACCTTAGAGAAGAAACAGTAGAAGATGACAGATAGGGTCTGACCAAAACTCTGTATGTGGAATGTTTCCTAGAACCCGTGGTTCCTGAAGTTTAGATACAATTTGACAGGAGAAAGTAAGAAGCAAAAGAGAAATTTCATCCCTGTAGATTTGGAAAATTGATGGGAGCTTAAAAACAAGGCCTATAATGAAAGTGCTTGTTCAACCATTGCCCTAACTTTCCGTAACAGTGACTTTGATGAGGGGAAAAAAAGGCAGCTTGAAAAAAAATCTCCCTTATTTAGAGAGGTTTGGAAGTACTTTGCATAACTCTGGGGAAGAATGTGTTCAATTACCATAGCCAACTCCTTGCAAGGAAGTGTAATGAGTGCTGTATCCTAGTGATCTGAGCTGAACTTTTATATCTCCTTTTTTTTCCCTCCTTCCTTCCTTCCTTCCTTCCTTCCTTCCTTCCTTCCTTCCTTCCTTCCTTCCTTCCTTCCTTCCTTCCTTTCTTTCTTTCTTTCTTTCTT
>NC_058132.1:109685491-109800551 GCF_016433145.1 Gracilinanus agilis | reverse complement strand
CCTTCCTTCCTTCCTTCCTTCCTTCCTTCCTTCCTTCCTTCCTTCCTTCCTTCCTTCCTTTCTTCCTTCCTTCCTTCTTTCCTTCCTTCCTTCTTCTCTTTCTTTTTTTCTCTTTAGCTATCTATTTTTATCATATAATCTCTTCATTTTCTCTCTTTCTATCATTTATATATTTTCTGTAAGGGTATCTTTGCTTCATCACTCCATTTATTTGCTCACTGTTTGTTTATTTATTAATAACTAGACTGTGTTTTGGAAAGAGTTTCTGCTTGGGAGTCAGGAAGACCTGAGTTCAAATACCTCCCCTGACATTAGCTAGCCTCTCTCTCCCTTAATTTCCTCATTTAAAAAAATATAGTATCTACCTCAAAGGGTTGTTGTGAAGGTGCAAAGAGATACACATTGGCTCTAATCTACTTTTCCAGGCTTTTTGCCCATTCCTTTGCTTCCTACTCTCTGTATCCCAGCCAAACTACTCTCCTTGTTCCAAAAACAAAATACCCTATCTCTTGTCCCAGTGTCTTGGAATAGGTTTACTTTGTGCCTTCAGTGTACCTTATCTCTGCCTCATACACTCACTGACTTTCCTCATTGGTCAGTCCAGGTGCCATCTCCTGCATGAGGCCTCTCATGATTTCACTAAGTACCTAGTGCTTCCCATACTCGTATTATTTCATTTGTGAAAATGTCCATGTTGCTTAATATGTTTCTTGATTTAGTCATTTAAGTCATGTCTCAGCTCTTTGCGACTCCATTTTGAATTAACTTGGCAGATACTGGAGTGGTTTGCCATTGTCTTCTCTAGCTCATTTTACAGATGAGGAAATTGAGACAAAGAGAGTTAAATGACTTGCCCAGCGTCCAATAGCTCATGTGTATCTGAGTCTAAATTTGAATTCAGGACTTTCTGATTCCAAGCTTAGCCCTCAACCCACTGCACCATCTAGCATTGCTTAATATATTTTACATTTACTTTGCTGTGCACATGGTACCCCACCTCTCTCATAAAACTTAAGCTCTTTCAAACCACAGGCTATCTTCTTGTTCTTGTTCTTGTTCTTGTTCTTGTTCTTGTTCTTGTTCTTTCTTGTTCTTCTCTTCCTCCTCCTCTTCCTTCATCCTATTCTTCCTCTTCCTCCTTCTTCTACTACTACTACTAGCATTTCACAAACTTCTGTGCTATATTATTGCTAGCCATTATTATTAACACCAAATTCCTATTATCTTAGTTTTCCTATTGATATGGTGCTTGGACAGTATTTGATATGCCAGTAGGTGCTCAAGGATCATTGATGGTGAACTTTGAATGTGACTCTTGACTCTGTTGCTTCCTGCCCGTATAAATATACCCAAGTCTCAGCTTCTCTAAGCCTGTGTTTCTTCTGTGAATTGATGGAGTTGAACTACTTGACCTTAAAAGTCCCTTTTAGCTTGAATTCTGTATCTTTATAAACCTGTTCTACCCCATGGGATAGAATCTCTGCTCATACTTTCCTAAACATCTCATGCCCCACAGGAACACCCTGTAGTATAATGGGAAGGGGACTGCACCTGGAGTCAGATGCTGACTTGAAGCTGAACTCTGCCAGTGACTCTGTATGTGATCTTGAGCAGTTACTTTAACTATAGAGACATCAATTTCTTCATCTGAGAAATGGAGCTAATAATATTTTTACTACCACATTTGTGGAACTTATGAGAGGTACAAGAGGGGATAAAATCAGAAGTTTGCATATGTGAGTTATTATTGGTGCTAGTGCAAAGAAGAAAAATAATGTTTCTCTTCCTTGAATCATGTGAAATGGTTGCGATAGGCTCCCAAGCTTCAGAGTGTCCAGAGGGAATGTTAGCCTGGAGGAGTCCAGGTTGTAGAGAAGAACTTACCTTGCTAAACCTGTTATTGCTTCTGCCCAGGACATTTGCTTTTCTTTTTCTTTCTATGAAGGCAATTTTAAATGCTGGGTGAATTTGAAGGGAAAATGTTGCTGTGCATGTGGAGGGAGAGATATACTTGTGGCAAATCTATTTGGGAATTTTCATCAGGGTAGAGCCAAAAACAAGGAAGCAGCTCTGAAGGAAGGAGAGGCTGGTTTGGTGTGAGATCTAGTAAGAAGGAATGACTGTAGGTCACATCTGTAGAGTCATAGAGCTTTGTTCCTGGGTCCACAGGGACTAGATACTATACAGAGAAAGATCAGGCTGATATGAAGAGTCTGAGAAACCAGTGGAAGGAGAGATCACTTTGGAGCTAGAGAACTTGCCTCTTTTCCTTCATATTAGTAGACATATTTTTAACCCTTGCCTTCTATCTTAGAGTCAGTACTAGGTATCAGTTCCAAGGCAGAAGAACAGTAAAGGCTAGGTGATTGGGGTTAAGTGACTTGTCCAAGATCTCACAGGTTATGTGTCTGAGGTTAGATTTGAACTCAGGACTTCCTATCTCCTGACCTGGTTCTTTATCCACTGAACCAACTAGCCGTCCCTCAGTAAACACTTATTAAATGTTTACTATATGCCAGACCTAGTCCAAAGCACTGGGAATACAAATGAAAAAATAAAAAGAAATCAATCCTTGCCTTTAAGGAGCTAACACTTTTGGGGTAGTGGTGAAGGAGAGGAACAATATGTACAGGTTTTTTCTTTCTTTATCTATCTAGTGCTCAGCATAATGTCTGGCATATATTAAATACTTAATGAATGCTTCTTGTCATTGTTAATGATGATGACTAAATACAGAAACACAGAAAATAAATGCAAATTAATTGGGGTAAGCATAAATATTAACACTTGTTGGAAGGGGCAACAAGTGGTCAATTGCCTAGCCCTTAATGCTCTTCTGACTTGGAACCAATCCCTAGTTTTGAGTCTAAATAAAGGGTAAGAGTTTTTAAAAAAAAAATTGGTGGAGATCTGGAAAGGTCTCATTTAGGGAATGATCTTTGAATTGGATTTGAAGAATGCTAAAGATTCTTAGTAATGGCAAAGAGGGAGAGCACTATAGGAATAAGTCTTAGACAAAAGCTCAAGGTGGGACCTTACAAAAGTCTCATCCATATCTAAATCTGATGATCTTTGAGAAAAGCAAGGGAACACCATCTCAGGTGGACACAACAATATCCCAGGGTTGTTTCAGGTAATCCTCAGCATTTCCTTCTTTGAAATCAATATTTTTTTAAAGTCCTTTTAGGTTTCTCAACAATATGTGGCAACTTGTAAAAGAAAAAGAGAGTGTTACTGTTGTGTGCAGATGCAAAGCATGGAATCCCTGCAAAGGTATAGGGAGAGCCTCACCCAGAATTCCAGGGGACCCCCTTGGAGAACTTTGGGTGAGGCTCTCCCTGTACCTTTGCAGGGATTCCATGCTTTGCATCTGCACACAACAGTTACAAAGCCCTAAAAATGTGTCTACAAGTCAAGGTCTATGAGGGGTAAATATAGGCTCCAAGACCTAGAATTGGAGAGACTTTTGAGGTTATTAAGCTCAACATCCTTCCTCATTTTACAGAAGAAAAAAACTGAAGTCAGGTAGAATCAATAGATTAAGATCACACAAGTTGTAAGTGGATTAGAACCCTGAACAGGGTTGTAATTGTAGCCCTGCCACTGATCAGCCTAACCAGTTGTATGATCTTGAAAAAAACATACAAATAAATGATATCTTCTCAGTGCTTCATTTTCTTCATCTATAAAACAGGGATAATCACACAAAGTCTCTGGAACTTAATTTCCTCATAAGTAAAATGTGATTAATGTCTGCCTAATTTACAGGGTGTTTTTGCTCAGTTGTTTTCGCTGTGTCTCACTTTTCCTGACCCTATTTCGGGTTTCACTTGGCAAAGATACTGGAGTGTTTTGCCATTTCCTTCTCCACTTCATTTTATATATGAAGAAACTGAGGCAAACAGCGTTAAGTTATTTGCCCAGGCTTATGCAGATAGTAAGTATCTGAGGCCAGATTCAACCTTAGATTTTCCATTCTCCAGGCTTGGTTCTTGATCAACTGTGCCACCTTGGTGCTGAGATTCAAATGAGAAAACTATATAATCTCTATAAAAGTGCCTTGCAAAATGGAAAGCACTTGACAAATGCAAGGTATTTTCAGCAAAAGCCTCACACAATGATAGCAACACAGCTGTACCTTGCTTTGTGCAATTAGACATATTCCTAAAAAGTTACATGTGACACATTTTTGGTGAATTTAATCAAATACAACTAGGAGAGTTCACTATTCCAAGAAATTACTGTGTGTCTCCTTTTGTACCATGAATAGTCAAAAAAAGTTTATCTTTTTATAATTCTAGATATTCAAGTACCAAATCTCATTAACAGGAGGCAGTCTCTGTTAGGACTAAAAGGGAACCTAGGGACCAAGTCCAATCTCCTTATGCCCCAAATGAAATAAAGAAACTGGAGCTATGTAAAGAGTAATGGTCATATGTTGAGATTATGGCAGATCAAAAACTAGAATCCAAGTCACCTGGTTCTTATACAGTACTTCTTTTATTATATAGAATTATACAGGAGAATACCAGAGCTGAAAGCAGCTTGAAAAACCACCTTCCTACTCTTTTTCATTTGAAAGAAGAGATCTAAGGACACAGTAAGGGAAGAGGAGGACTTAGGAAAGGCAGGAAAAAATTGGTAGTAGGTATTGGAAGACATTGACTGGAATCTTGGCTCTTCACCTTAATAGTTTTCTGAACTTGGTTATGTTATCTAATCTCTTTGGGTCTCTATTTTCTGGCTACTACAATTTGAACCTAGGACCTGGCTTTCAAACCACTGAACCATCTACCTGCCCACCTCTTCCCTCCAGCCTTTCCAGTTTTCTTATTCTCTCATCCACTTTCTTGCTCTTCTTCACACTTCTTCACACAAAACACTCCATCTCTCTCCTCTAAACCTTTGTGTTCACTGTCCCCCATGCCTTGAACTAGGAGTCGGCAACCTTTTTGGCTGTGAGGGCCATAAACGCCACATTTTTTAAAATGTAATTTCGTGAGAGCCGTACAGTGCTCACAGTGCTGCTCCTGTAACAGCACCTGAAAAAAAATTGACTTTATGGCTCCTGCAGAAAGAGCCATATCTGGCCCTCAAAAGAGCCATATCTGGCTCAAGAGCCATATGTTGCGGACCCCTGCTTTGAACTCTTCAACTCCACCTCTCAGAATTCCTGCCTTCCTTCAATTCAAATGCTACTATCTGGAGAAGGTCTTGCCCAGAGTTCATCTCATTCTCCAACCCATTTTCCATTGATGTTCCTTTCTAACTAGTTTGTATAGATCTTGTATTTTCTTTAGATTTACTTATGTTTAATTGGATTTATCTGTTTATGCACATATTTTCTTCCTGATTAAGATAAAAGAGGGCCAGGACTAGTTTTGTTTTTTCTTTGTTTTTCCTCTTCTATTATGAGGATAAGGAATGTGACTCAGAGGTTCCATGTTTTGGTCAGACTCACAGCTTGTAAGTGACAAAGCAAAGATCCCCATTCTGATTTTGTAATTCTAAATCCAGTACTCTTTCCACTATAATTCACAGCCTCTCTCCAGCTGAGCTAATGTTATTTTACCTGGATTGCATGATTACGTCAATTTCCTTGCAAGATGTGATCCAACTAAGGTCAGGATTGTCACCTTCCTGGTTAAGGACAATCCTTTTCTATTAATGCTGTCTAAGATCCCATCAGCTCTTTTGGCTGCCACCTTACATTGCTGAATCAGATTGAGTTTGCAGTCTGCTAAAAATTGGCAAGTCTAATTTCAAAGGTAAATTACTGAAAGAAGAATGAAAAAGGTTGATATAGCCCAGAAAAATAATATTCTTACTCCATGTCAGAGCTCTTATTCCTACTGACTCCTAACTGTGTTTTTATAGCTCCAAATAATCATAAGTGCTCCACATTTGAATTCAGAAGAATGTTTTGAGTTACTGGCTCATTGAGAGACTTCTTGGTATAGTCAAAAAAATTCTGGATTTGGCATTGGAGAAACTCTTTCTGACTCCAACACCTATAAGTTAGTACCTTTATGACATTTAGAAAGTCATTTCCTTCTCTAGTCCCCAAATTTCTCAATTGAAAACTTAGGGGATTGGATTTTATAGATACATGTTGTGTAACATTAATCAAGTAACTAAATCTCTTGTTCTCTCAGTTTCCTCTTCTATAAAATGAGGCATTCGGATTAGATCACTTCTATGATATTTTCCAGGAATAAATGAATCTATGAATGAAAAACATTTAAGTGCTCTTTATGTTCCATATACTGAATTAGGCATTAGATATACAAATACAAAAGCAAGACAGTCAAGGAGCTCATATTCTTATGGGGGAGAAAGTCCTTATAAGGAAGTGGTGGTCATTGAAGGGAGTCATGGTCTGAGAAGTCACCAAGATGGTGAATGGAAGAATAAGGCAGTCAATTGGTAGTTTCTTTCTAATGACCGATAGTGTTGTTTAGATTACAGTTCTTACAACTAAGAAATAGTATGTTTGAGATGAAGCTTTAAGACTCAGAGTGCAGAAATGAGTCTGTTAGTTCTTCCCACATAAAGTCTGCTGCTCTGATTTGGTGAGTTGAAAAGTACCAGTAGCTTCATAAATTCCATTCTCTCTTCTGAATCCAAGGTCCTCTGCCTTCACAAATAGCACTCTTTCCGCCGTTCTGTGGCACTTCCTTATATGATATTTCTTGAGTACTTTCTGTGTGTAGAGTGATTTTGTCTTTAACAACAACATAAATAACAAGATCCATCTTTTAGAAACTTAAATTCCAAAATGAAAACTATTATACCCTTTTAAAAAAGATCCTTAAATCCATAAACGTTCCCTATTACCATGCTAATGAAAGTACCCACTCCTAGAACATCCTGGCTCTTCTAGCATCCATCATTATATCATGCCTATTAATGTTCCCATTTTGTTTCTTTCCCAGTCTTTTTATTAGATTGTAAACTTCTGAAAGGTAGGAATTGATGATTATTTTTCATTTTACCTCCCTAAACTCCCATCATGCTTAAATAAGGCATCATTTAAAAAATTTTTATTTTTTTCCCAATTACATATGAAAACAATTTAATGTTCTTCTTTTGAATTTAAAATTAAAAATCCAAATTCTTGGGGGCAGCTGGTTAGCTCAGTAGATTGAGAGCCAGGCCTAGAGATGGGAGGTCCTAGGTTCAAGTATGGCCTCAGATACTTCCCATCTGTGTGACCCTGAGCAAATCACTTACCCCACATTGCCTAGCCCTTGCCACTCTTCTGTCTTGGAGCCAATACACAGTATTGACTCCAAGATGGAAGGTAAGGGTTTAAAAAAAAATCCAAATTCTCTTCTTCCCACCCTACTTCCCTCATTCCCTCCCACCTCTCCTTTTCCCTCAGGAGGTAGGCAATCTGATATAGATTTTACAGGTGTAATTGTGTAAAACATTTTTCCATATTAGTCATTTTGAATGAGATAACTCAAATAAAAAACAATAAAGTAAGTGAAAACAGTATGTTTTAGACTGCATTCAGATTTCATTAATTTTTTCTCTAGAGCAGGGGTCAGCAACTTATGGCTCTCAAGAGGTATCTGGCTCCACCTCCAGACCTGCCAGTCCTGGCAGAGCCACAGGATGTGCCTCAGGGGGCCCTTTAGCCCCCGCCCCATATTCCAGCTCTTTCCACCTCCATCCTCCTTCTTCTGCAGGCCTTTATGGCTCTCAGGGCCAAAAAGGTTGCCAAACTTTGCTCTAGAGACTAAGACATTTTCCAGCATGAGTCTCTGAGATTGTCTTGGATTATTGTATTGCTGAGAATAACTAGGTCAATCAAAGTTGTTCATCAAAAAATACCACTGTAACTTTGTGCAGTGTTCTAATTCTGCTCATTTTATTTTGTATCAGTCCATGTAAATCTTTCCAGGATTTTCTGAAGTCATCCTGGTTATAATTTCTTATAGCACAATAATGTTTCATTATAATTATTTATCATAAATGTTTCGTCATTCCCAAATTGATGGACAATCCTTTGGTTTCAAATTCTTTGCCATCACTAAAAAAGGCAATAAATATTTTTGTATAAATAGATACCCACACTTATTTTTTTTATCCCTTTGGGATAGAGTGAGACAAAATTTATAGAACATCAGAGCAGAAATAGGAAATTAACATGTTCTGTCTGGCTCCAATGTCAGAACTAGTATAAATGGAAAGAAAGAGGAGAGGCAGATTGAGGTTTTAAATGAGGAAAAAACCCTTAATATTGAGAACTGTCCAAAAGTTGTCTTGGGAAGTAATGAGATCCCCATCATTGAGGTCTTAAAGTGAATATAAGATGACTATTTGCTGGGTATGCCATAAAATGAATTTTTCCCCTTCAGACATAGATTAGACATATTTAACCCCAGTCCTCCCATTTAAAGTAATGAAGAGATAAAATTACTTGGCATATCAATTGTTAATGGAGTTTGAAACTATTTGTTCTCATTCATTTTCCCTTTTTTTCCCCATTACTTTACTAAGCTGTCTGTTCCCACAGATAGTACGAATTTTTATTCTTAAGAATTCTAAACAGAATTGGAATCAATGAGATTTTTGTGTATGTATGTATAAATTCTTGGAATCATTTTTCATACACACATTTATTCATTTAACATATTTTTTAGTTGTGGTTCCCTGTGTTATACAATGTTTTAGCAGCTGAACAACCTTCTAGAATAAATACATAGAACTTGATCTTTCTGAAAACCTTTGTGGATTCCTTTCTCTTTGTGTCTCATTACTGAAATGTATGTGTTGATATCCAAAGCCTTAGAAAGCATAATTAGAATGGTTTCAGTTACATGTTTAAGAAATGTAAATAGTTATTTTTTAACTGCTTCACTGATGCTATTACTCTTCAAATACCTCAGAATGACTAAGACCTTCCCTGAGAGAAATTGCCCAGGACTCTTGGGCCTTAATTAAGGAAAAGTTTAGGCAGAGAGCAGGCTCTTTTTTCTGAAGAGTGAAGCTAAGGTGTAAAGAGATTATCATGTCAATCTACTCTATATATACTTTTTATAGAGTATTTAGGAATCCTATCAAGGATCCTGTGGAAGTCAATTGTATTGGCATCACAGGATGGTAACATAACATCATGTGCAAGTTATTTTCTGAATTAATGGGCTTCCCTTCTGATCCTTGATGAAGAGGACAAGCATGTTGAAATGAATGAAGACATAACTGAGGTAACTGGTAAATGAATGGGAGATTAGACGATAGGATAATCCTTCTTCAGGATTCTGGGCAAGGGCTTTTTCTTTTGCCTACTCTTCCTCTTAGCATTTAGACTGTGGCCCTCAATCATGTGAGCAGGCATTTGTTTTTGACTGTTTGTTTAAACCTTACCTTCTGTCTTATTGGTCTTAAGGCAGAAGAGCAATAAAGGCTAGGCAATAAGTGACTTGTGCAGGGTCACATAGCTAGGAAATATCTGGGACAGATTGGAACCTAAGACATCTCATCTCTAGGCCTGGCTCTCTATCCACTGAGCCATCTAGCTACACCAAACAGAGTTGTCTTTAAAGATGTCATTAACTAGTAGTAGAATTTCAACTAGCCTAGAAATGAGCTAATGGCTAAATCTATCATTTACCATCTAAAGTTTAGTAATACAGTTGACAGCTAGTCAGAGTGTATTGTATGTCACTTAGTATTGTTATTATATTAAATCAATATATTATAATTACATATTAACATACATTATATAATTATATACAATATTAAAATGTTACATATTAAATTACTATATTTATTCAATGCTTGCTATGTGCCTACCTAGGTCTGTGCTAAGTAGGGATACAAAGAAAGGGGAAATAATGGTCACTGTCCTCATAGAGCTCAAAGGAGCTCTGTTACTATGTCCAGAAAGGCATTATTCTCTCATTTGATCCTGACAATAGCCTATGGGGGAAAGGGGATGGTCAAATTTAATGAAATCACAAAAGAATATCATTAGAAGGGCTTTTAGATGTCATCTATTCCAGACTACTAAGGCATGAGTCACATTTTTGAAATCCCTGACAAGTCATCATTCAATTTCTACTTGAAGACTGGTTTCCCAGACGGTCCATTCCATTTTTAGACAACTATAACTTTTAGGAAGTCTTTTATATTAAGCTAAAGTCTGCTTCTCTGTAGTATTTCCATTTGAATCTTAATTTTGAGTTCTAGAGCCAAGCACGGTAAACTTAATCTCTTCTTCCACATGGCCACCCCTCAGATACTTGAAGACCATTATCATATCTTCCCTTACTATTCCCTTCTCCATCATCAACATCCTAACTTCTTTAAACCTTTTAGTTATATACAATGGTTTTAATATGTGCACCAGATTAAACAAACACTTATTAAGCTTCTAGGGGGTATAAGACAGTGTTAGTCCCTGAGGATAGAAAGTTAGAAATGAATCAGTCCTAGTTCATAAAGAGCTTATAGTCTATTATAAGCATAAATTTGAAACATGCATAGGTAAATATATAAACACATCTCTCTCTCTCTCTCTCTCCACTCTATATAGAGTAAAACAAAATAGTTGGGAGCAAGGAAAGCACTAATAGATGGGAGGATAAGGAAAAGCTTAACTGAAGAGATATTATTAATACCATTTAAAGATGAAGAAACAGAAATATTAAAAAAGACATGTTCCAAATTACATAGCTGGTAGAATAGGGTATGTCCATCTCCCATACCATATACGCACATACACTGTGATTAATATTAAAAATAAGATTTCTATGTCCATCATATGGTTAGAATAGTTTTTTTTTTATTACAAAGTCAATTCATCACTCAAATGTATAAAGTAGAAACTTCAAGCCATTGGATAAGATAAGATGATATAATGGGTTAGGATTGGTTGAAAGAATTAGTTAACCCCCTCAGCCTAGATATATTACAGAAAGTATTTCATGAGGAATGTAGCCAAGCTTTGGGAGAACTTTGAAGAGCAGACCCTCGAATCTCTAATCTGTAGTCAGAGGGAAGCAAGTAGTAGAGGAGAGTAAACGCAGGGAGAGCATCCCCACTCACATTGACCATGCTATTGGAGGGAATGTGCCAGTAACATATTTTGCATTCAACCAGAAGCTAAGACAGTTCAAACTAGACACACTAAGGAAAGTTAGATTGATGGAGTGTGACATCACTTCATAATGAAGAGCTTTGGGACTCTCCAAAGGCTGTGACCCTTGAGGCTTAGTAGAAAGCTTCAAATCAGAGCAATATCATGAGAACTCCAGGAAGGGAGAAAAGGACTTCTATCCAACCAAAAGCTATAAAAAACCCCTTTGGCATATTGCTATCTAAGCTTAAGCCCATGTTTCCTTGGACTTTGTAGGCGATTGTGCCTAAGACTTTTCGGTATATATATATGTATATATATATACCCTTAACTTCTGTGTATTGGCTCTTAGGTCGAAAAGTGGTAAGGGTGGGCAATGGGGGTCAAGTGACTTGCCCAGGGTCACACAGCTGGGAAGGGTCTGAGACCTTGGTAAATATTTTTGTGCCATCTCAGAAAATATTCTTTTCTTTCTAAAAGCTAATTAACACAGGCTAGCTAATTGCTAATCAATGAAGAACATACCATTTGGTAGGTGAGTCATGAGTGATAGCAGTATAAACATTCCAACCCCTGAGAGAGTTACCATTAGAACCTTGAGAGGAGAAGTAGTCAGTCAACCCTTGAACATCCTACTTGTCAGTCCAAAGGGGAATTAGGTGAGTAGCCCAGAGGTATTGCTGCAATAGGAATGGTGGGATAGAACTCAAACCTAGGTTTTTGTACTATAAGTCATGTCCTTTCCATAGCAGTACCTTTCCTCTACTGATGTGGATTGCTTTTGGCTTCATTTTCATTTTCATCTTCATCTTCATTCTTCTACATTCTCATCATCTTCAAATTTTTAGAGCACATACTACTTACAAGTGCATTATTCCTGTCTCTTGTATGAGACACAAAGTCACTCAAAGATATTTGTTCAGATGTAACTGAGTCGGTGAATGAACTCTAACATTTATGATTTTCTGTCCATGTGCTAGTGCTGTTAACAAGTTCTTGTTACAAGCACCGTTTTCAAAGAGGCAGATAATCATGATTGAATCACTTGTCTTTTTCCTTTTGATTATGTGCCCCTAGGGCAGGGACTAAGGCTAATTTGAAGCCTTATTTAGCTTTGAGTGCACTGTCATTACTCAAAAAATAATAATAATACTAACCATAGTGTTGATAATTTGGTCCTTTCTTCCTCATCAACAAGGCAGTTAAATTTGTGCAAGTCAAGGCTGGAGCAGTTGACACTGATGAATGGAGGAACATTTCAGAGTGGATAGCCTCATACTTGGATAGCCTTATGTTGAGATAGTTTTTAAAAAGATATTTTCTCAGTGATATTCTTTTTTCTTTGCAAAGATACTGCAGGGGTTTATCATTTCCTTTTCCCATGGATAAGGCAAACAGAGGTTAGTGACTTGCCCAGGGTCACACAGTTGATAAGTATCCAAGTTCAGATTTAAAATCAGGTCTTTCTGACTCCATTCCCAATGCTTTGTCTACTGAACCATTTAGCTGCACAAGCATTTACTAAGCAACTACTATATGGCTAAGTGCTATGTTAAGTGCTAAAAATATAATGGAAATTTAAATAGTCCTTGTTTTCTAGGAGATTACAGTCTAATGGGGGATGCAAGCAATCAAGTATAAACAAAATATATACAAGATTAATTGAAAGTAGGAAGGTATCTTCTCATAAGATTAAGGAGGAATGGGAAAGGTTTCTTGTAGAAGGTGGGACTTGTAGTGAAACTTTCAGGAAATCAGGGAAACCAGAAGGAAAAGAGGAGAAGAGATAGAATTCCAGTTATGGGGACAGCCATATAAATTTGGTCTTATAATGCCTTTTAAGATCTCTTTGGAAAAACCAAGGAGGAAAAAACAAATTCTGTCTTAGAAGAGGAGTCCTGAAAAGGCCTGAAAAAGAACTCCTGAAAACTTCCCTTTTTACATTAGGAATGTCCACAGTCAATAGCTATTCCTCTGTACTCAGTGTCTGATCCACTAGCAGGAGAGAGTTGGCTTCAATGTTGTGATTCAATCATTTCTGTTGTACGGAATACTTCGTCACAGCATTGGGGTTTTCATGGTGAAGATACTGGAGTGATTTGTCATATACTTCTCCTGCTCATTTTACAGATGAGGAAATTAAGGCAAGCAGGGTTTATTGCTTTGCCTAGGATCACATAGCCACTAAGTGCCTGAAGCCATATGTGAATTCAGGAAGATAAGTCTTTCTGACTCCAGGCCTGGTTCTCTATCCACTGTGCCAACAAGTTACCCCATATCAGGTTTCTCTCATACTCCACTCCCATTCAATAGAAATTGCCCTCTCAAAAATCACCTACTCATCACCAAAAACCAATGCTTTTCTTCCTGGACTTCTAGCTGCCCTTTGACCTGCTGACTAATCCTCCATGAAAATACTTGTGAAACTTCTGAGACCTAAACCAATTTGACCACTTTTCATTTCTTGCTGATTGTGAGGAAATCACTCTGTCTACTCTTCATAAAATTAAATGAAATTCTATCAGATCATATTGTCCCATTGTTTCATGTGCTTGTTACATAGTAGTAGGTGCTTAATAATGTTTATTGCTCGACCATAGAGAAAGATAGAGAAATGTCCTCAAAACCAGGAAGATCTTTGTTCATTGTGATGCTGAGTAAGTTCTCAGGATTTTAAGAAATTCTCAGGGACTATAAACTGCAGAGAATATATCTACCTGCACTTACAGAGTTTTCTCACTTGGCATATCCCTACACTAATGAAATCACAAGTTCAGTCCCTATCCTTACCTTATAGTGGGATTCCTCAAAGTTCTGCTCTTGGTCTGCTACTATTAGAAAGATTACACCCTAGATTTAGAGTGGGAAGGGACTTTAGAAATTTTGCAGTCTAATTTCCTCATTTTATGCATGAAGAACAGGGGTGCAGGAAAGTTATCAGTCAGTCAATGTTCATTTGTTTTAGGCATATCCAATTCTTTGTGACTCCATTTGGGATTTTCTTGGCAAAGATTCTTGAGTGGTTTGTCCTTTCCTTCTCCAGATCACTTTACAGATGAGGAAAACTGAAGCAAACAAGGTTCAGTGATCTGCCTAAGCTAGTGTCTGAGACCATATTTGAACTCAGGGATATGAATATTTCTGACTCCAGACCCAGCACTCTCTCAACTGTGCCATCTACTTGTCCTACCAATGAGTTGATAAATATTCATTAAGTGTCTCCACATGCCCAGCATTGTGATTAAAAGTTTATAATTGAATGGAGAGACACACTATATAAAATGAAGCTTAAAAGCCAGAGAAGCAGAAGAAAAATGGAGATATCCAAAAGAATGTAACCATGTGGGGAACAAAAACTTGATTGGCCCAAAGTCATGCAGATAGTGAGCCTCAGAGTTGGGAATTTCTGAATTCAATGCCAGTGCTCCTCTATATTCCTAAGAAGCATCTCCTTCTCCTTCCTTTGTATCCTTTGTATCATCTCTCTTAGTGAGCTCATCCAAACAGAGCTTCAAGAATTTCCTCTTCAGTCCTTACTTCATCTACACCTCCCCTCCCCAATTGTTAAATAAGATCTGAGTGATAATGAAGGTGAGGGACCTTAACAGACATTTGAGAAAGCCTTATCACACTTTTCCTAAGAGAAGCTAGGGGAGACAATGAAATGTCCAGAAGGACCGGGAATCAAAGGATCAGAATCTAGGAAGCAGAGATAGACTTTGACTGTTCTATGATGCATTCTCTTTTTACTCCAAGAGGAACTGTTCACTGCTTCCTCTGAGTGCTCAAAGTATTATATCTTCATCTCTATCTTCCCTCAAGCAAATTCGAGAGTTAGGAATAAGTGATCCTTAAGATCTCTTCCAGTTCTGAATGGAATTTCAACATTCTATGATTGCAGGGTCTGCCTAGATGATAGCTACAAATGGGACCATCAGAAAGCTTTCTCCTAACCTACTATAGAAGTACTAGGGGAATGATACACTAAAAGTATTAGCAACAGTGGTATACATGTAAACATTTAAAAACTACACACTGTTCAAAATTGTATGCAAGATACATTTATAAGTGTAATCTGTGTTAGTGTTTTCTCTATAGCTTTATTAAGACTAGGTAACCAGGGGCAGCTGGGTAGCTCAGTGGAGTGAGAGTCAGGCCTAGAGACAGGAGGTCCTAGGTTCAAACCCGGCCTCAGCCACTTCCCAGCTGTGTGACCCTGGGCAAGTCACTTGACCCCCATTGCCCACCCTTACCAATCTTCCACCTATGAGACAATACACCGAAGTACAAGGGTTTAAAAAAAAAAAAAGACTAGGTAACCAACAAAATAATGTATCAAACCCCTGATTCTTAGGTAATTTTGAAAATGTTAAATGCTCACATTGGGGGAAAAAACAAACAAACAAACAAACAAACCTTACCTTTGGTCTCAGAATCAATACTAAATTTTGATTCCAAGTGTTAACAAAAAATATGTAAATAATCTGAGTAGGTCAAGAAACACAGTTTGGGTCAAAGGAAGGATAAAAGGGGAATATTAGGGGATTTTAAGGTGATTGGAGGAGGAAAGGTAAGGTATGGGAAGGTATATTGGAGATAAGGGGAATGGGGTATGTAGGAGAGGGCAGCTCAAACAGGTTTATTCTCAGAGGCTTGAGAAAGAGAATACAGGGAGGAAACTAGGGCCAGTAAGAAAATGTTTAGGTTTGACTGGAGGGTTTCTCTTGTTAGTTTCAAAGTCTCTTGAGGGAGGGGTCAAGAGGACTCCTCCCTGCCAGTCAAACTGATGGCTGGAGGAAGTCTCAGGGAGGTACTTCCTGTCAAGATGGATGCCCCAGTTGTCTCAAGAAATAAAGGAAAATGATTCTTTCCTCTTGGCCCTTGTCTTAATTTTCAACAAAATGACTCAACACAGGGTTTGAATAGGTAACAAGGGGATTTATTAATACCAGGGTCAGTCAGAAGGACAGAGGGGTTCAGGGTTTTCTAACTGCTGCTAGGGAGAGGGTGATGGTGGGGGATGGGTCGTGGAGAGGTTTAGACAGAGAGAGCCCGGCTCTCCCAGTCAGGAAGATTTGACTGCCTTTTAAGTAAAGTCTTTATCAAACCTAGGGATAACTTATTTGAGCATACTCTAATTATCTAAAAAAAAAAATAATAAAACTCACAATGTCTAATTACCAAGCCCTTCCTTCCAACCAGAACTGAAAGGAAAATCAGGGAAGGGGAGGGATGAAGATGGGAGATCAGGGAGAGGTCCAGAGAAATGAGATAGGACCAAATTTCCCCAAAACAAAATAAGAACAGGCCAAGGCCGAAGCAGTTAGGCCAAAGCTGAAAGGCCAAAGCAAAAACCTCCAGCCACAGCGAAAGCCAGAAGGCAGAAGCCTCGTCAGTTGGAATTTCACTTCTATTTATAGCTTTAAGTTCTAACTGACTTTCTGAACATTCTAAGATGTTTAACTGACTTTTTGTGACTGTTAGAAATTACAGAAGCAAAAAGTTTCTGTTAGCCACCTTGCATTACACAAGACTGAAGAGTGATAGGGACTAGACATTGGGGGTGAAGTGACTTGCTCAGGGTCACTCAGCTAGGAAATGTTAGAGGACAGTTTTGAACCCAGAACTTCTCTCTAGGCCTGGCTCTCTATCCACTGAGCCGTCTAGCTGCCCATCACATGGAAAATTTAACAATCAGTTCTTCCAAGCCAATATGAGTATATCCTTGCTTAGAAGTAACCTTTAAAGATTATTTTAAAAACTTTAATTACTCTTTTGTCCCCATCATGCTCCAACCATTTTACATATGAGGGAACTGAGGTCCAGCAAAGTTAAGTGACTTGCTCAGAATTATACAAAAGGGGATTCAAAGTCAGATCCTCTTTCTCCAAATTTACTTTCCCACTTGAACACAGAAGGCTTCATATGAAAACCTCTGTTCTGATGGTCCCACTGTGTTTTTTGATCATTGCCTTGTATTACAGTGGCTCCTTATTTATCTTTAACTAGGTTGTAAATTCAGAAAAGGAAATAATAACTGATCAGAAAATTCCATTTGAGTTTATATATTTCAGCTATCCCTGAGAGATATATGAAGAAGATTGGAAAAAATATTGTAGAGGTCCTGAATAAATGCAGAATCAATGATAAAGGCAGTGATTGCTATCCCCACTACACATATTAATACATTCATCACTAGTCCACTACAGCCTCTATCCTTTGTCCTTCATTTCTAACCTTACTCTTTCCTTATTAAAAAAAAAAATAAAAATAAACAAACCAAAAAAACACACAAAAACTCCTCTGCACTTTAGATTCCCAATTCTCATACATCCTTTTTCTGGTCATCATTGAAACCTAGCTTTTTCCTAAAGACATCAACAACACTGTCTCCATATTTTCTGCTCCTTCTCTCAGACTCTCTGACACTATGGAATAAGAAGCGCACTGGAATATTCCTTCCTTTGCAAAACCAATTTCAGACCCTCCTGATACCACTATCAATAAGCCAACCTCTCAGTTCCTTCAAAGTTTACTCTGTCCTGTTATGGTAGATGAAACACTAATTAACCACCATACGCTCCAGAGTTGTTGGGGTAATCAAATGAGATAACATTTATAGAGCTTTTTGCAAACTTTGAAAGTACTGAACAAATGGTAGATGTTATTTTTATTATATTATTTGTCATATTATTATTTTAACTGCCTGATTTTTCAATTCCCTAATCTCCTCAACTCTCATCACATCTATTTCCAATCTATATCAAGTGAAAATAGGCAGAAGGGTGATTATCTTTTAGATACCCTCTAATTCCACCTCCTCAAATTCCATGGAATTTGTCCTAGATTCGAAAAGGACTAGTTATGACTCTGATTGGCTGAACATGTCTATATGTCAGTTTCAGGTCTCAAAGGAGATAGTGACAAGGACATATATGGCTGGAAAAAAAGAGGTAAGAAGATTAAGTAGTGAAGAGATAAGATAAACAACAGTTGGAAAGCCCTTGTGTACTATTAAAAGAAGTAAGGGAAGGCTTCCAACGTGATGGATGAATCTTCTATGGAGGATGTTAGAAGGCCAAGGAAATGAAATATATGCTATCCATGAGTGGAATCTCATTCTTCTCTGGGACAGCTCTTCAAATACTTGAAACCACCTCTGATGGGAATGCTAAGTCTTCTTTTCTCTAGAAAGCAGCAAGAACAACAACAACAATAATCATAGCAATAGCTTGCATTTATATTGTGTTTTAACATTTATAGAGAGCTTTACAGATATTTTCTCATTTTGTCCTCACAACATCTTGTTAGGTAGGTGCTATGATTATTGCCATTATTGCTATTGTTATTGCCATAGATAAGGAAGCTGAGAATGAGGGAGGTTAAGTGAGTTTCCTGGGATCATAAAGCTAGCAATTATCTGAGGAAGGATTTGAACCAGGTCTCTCCAGTTCCAAGTCATTCATGGATCCTCTTATGCTATAGTCTCAAGCCATTTTGAGGGATAGCATTTGTGTTTTTTATCAACATTTCAAGAATCATAAAACCATGAACTCTGGGATTTTAAGTTATGAAAATTTTGCTCTGTTAGCTATCACGATCTATCTCACACTTGAGAGGGTAAATTGTCTCTTTCACCCTCATATATGCTCTGCTTTTTCCAATTTCCCTGGATTTATTTATTCATGAAACCTTATTTTGTGCTTGCTTTGGCAGAACATATACTAAAATTGGAATGATACAGAGAATATTAGCATGGCCTCTGCACAAGGATGACTTGTAAATTCATGTAGTGTTCCATATTTTTATTTATTTAAGTATATGATTTGGAGTTTTTGTTTTATAAGATTATTCACTTACAGGGGGCAGCTGGGTGGCTTAGTGTATTGAGAGCCAGGCCTAGAGATAGGAGGTTCCAGGTTCAAATCTGGCCTCAGACACTTCATAGCTGTGTAACCCTGGGCAAGTCACTTAACCCCCATTGCCTAGCCCTTTCTGCTCTTCTGCCTTAGAACCAATTCACAGTATCAACTCTAAGATGGAAGATAAGGTTTAAAAAAAAGATTACTCACTTATGAAAATGAATAATATGGAAATAATGTTTTGCGTGATAATATATGTACAGCTGAGACTGAGTCTCTTTTCAACTCCAGGAGGGAGGAAGGAAGAAGGAGGGAGACATAATGAATCATATAAATTTGAAAAACTTATATGGGTATTTATTAAAATAAAATAAAGGTAAAAATAAAAATAAAAACAAATAAAAATAAAAATAAAAAAAAACATTATTTTATCACACAAAATCCATTGCAGTGAAACCTTCCAAGAAAATCAATAAATTCCTTTATCCTTTGCCTATGGCCTTGAGGATGTTTAGTACAATTTTTTTTTCCTGGCAAAGTTTACAGAGTGGATTGCACTAGGGGAGGCTCTAGATGCAAAAAGACTAGATGAGAGATTATTATAATTTTCCAGGCAGATGATGATAAAGACATGGACTAAGGTGGTAGAAATGGCCGTTGTTTATTGCTGACTCAACTTTTTAAAGGCTATTACTTGCATGCATCTAGTCAGCCAGGGCAAAGGCAATGACTTCCAATTTTAGGAGGATCAATACAAAGAAGAGAGTCTCTACTAACTGCTCTGTTTTATTTATTTTTCTATTGTTCTTTTCCTCAGTGTAAATATTATAACATAGTCCTTATTTTATTATGTAGCTAATAGTAAATTAATACCACTTAGAAATTTTTGCTCAGGAGTTACAGTTTCTAATTTTACCACTAGGAGATATGAAAAACAAAGCTATTAATTGTTTTGACTTGAATTGTTTTAAAGAAAAGGTTACGTTTTTTTTTTTTTTTTTGAGTTCTGGGTACACATCATCAGTAAATCAACCTAAGTCATTTATATAAAAATAAATTTACCTCTGAAGCTGATAGAAGAGATTTGAGATGCCATTTGTTTGGAGAATCCTGGTTAAAAGGAAACACTGAGCCAAGATGATCCATAAGATAATCAGGCATTTGTTCCAAAGCCTGTAGGAAAAATGAAAGGCAGTTTTGGAAAAAAACCCAAACACTTTAGTCTTGGATTCACAACCTCTAAAGTCTGCTACTTACCATTGAGATCCTGCTCCTTATTATGTGATGATAGCAAAACTACCATGTCATTTCCTTGTCTCTGGGTCTGAGTTTCTTCCTTTGTAAAATCAAAAGATTTAGATTAGACATCTAAAGTCACTTTCACCTCTCAATCCAATGATCCTATTTTTTTTTTCACTTTTCTGAACCTCAATTTTCTCATCAATCAATTAATCCCCAAACAAGGTTTAAGAACTTACTATGTACCAAACACTGAGCTAGGTTAGGCTATTCGATGCGAAAAAGAAAATAATCCTTTCCCACCCCATCCTCTAGCATCTTATGCTCAATCAATAATGTCAACAATACAAAATATGTACAATGCTGCAGGGGATTTGGCAAAATTGGGACACTAATGCATTGCTGGAGGAGTTGTGAATTGATCCAACCATTCTGGATGGCATTTTGGAATTATGCCCAAAGAACTTAAAAAGAATGTATGTGTTTTGATACAGCAATACCACTATTAGGTCTGTCTTCCAAAGAAAATTTTTAAATGGAGATAGACCTGTTTGTACAAAAATATTTATAACTAGTCTTTTTGTGGTGGCAAAATACTGGAAAATGAGGGGATGTCCTCAACTGGGGAATGGCTGAATAAATTGTGGTATATTATGATGATGGAATACTACTGTGCTATAAGGAATGATGAACCAGTTGATTTCAGAAAAAATTGTTAAGACTTACATGAACTGATGCAGAATGAAGTAAGCAGAACCAGGAGAACATTATTTATAGTAAATGAAACATTGTGGGATGATCCAATGTAATAGACTTTGCTACTAACAGCAACACCATGATCCAGGACAATACTGAGGGACTTATGAAAAAGAATGCTATCCATCTCTAAAGAAAAAAAAAATACTGTTGGAATGGAAATGCAGAGGGAAACGTAGTTTATCATTTGTTTATTTGGGTATATGATTTGGGGTTTTGGTCTTAGATAACTCTCACAAAAATGAAAAATATAGAAATAGGTTTTGAGGTATAAAACACGTATAACCCACTGGAATTGCTTGCCAGTTCCTTCAGGGGGAAGGGAAGAGGGGAGGGAAACAACATAAATAATGTAACCTTGGAAAACTTATGTGTAAATTTGTCACCAGAATAAAATAAAGGAAAAAATTAAAATAAATGTACAAGGTGAATACAAGGCAATTGGGGGATCAGGAGAGGGATATTTGGGGTAAGTCAAAATGAAGAGAAGTCTTAAGTAGGAATATGCATTTAAACTGACTTCCAAAGGAAGCTCAAGATTCCTGAGATTTGGAAGTGAGGAAGGAATGTATGTATCCTATGTAAAAACATAGATCTCAAAAATGTAATATCATTTCTGAAGACCAAAAATAAAGCCAGTTTGAAGATTTGGATTCTATAAACTAAAGTCTCTAGAAGGGACCTCAAAAAACAAAACAAAACAAAAACACAATCTGCCTCATGGCCCCAATCCCTCTCATTTAACAGAGGAGGAAAAAATTTCTAAAATAGTGAAACGATTTACCCAAGGTCACTTAGAATGTGGCCAAGCCAGGACTTAAAGACCACATCCTCCCTCCCAACTTTCATTCCTTTATATGTCTATTTTGTGTACAATGCTGTGTAAGATCTCCAGAGAGAATCAATATGGGTCCTGGAAAAGAACTGTTCTGCCCCAAAGAGTTTTATTTTTTTTCAATTGCACTTTGTTTCTGAATTCATTTCACCAGAAATTATAGCTTCCGAATTTAGATTATAGTAAATAAATCACAGTCTTTGGGAAATGATTTAATTCAAATCTTCCAAATTCAGTAAATGTCTATAAGGCCTCTACTATACAGGTACATAGTAGATTCTCGATGTGCATCTAGCACTATACTAGAAATTATGCAAAGAGCCCAGAGACTTTATAACTCATATGACAGAAGTACAACACAAAAGAAAGTATGATACAAAGGAGCAAAGAACAGGTCAAGGAAGATACTGTGAGAAATTTCAGCCAGTGATGACTCAGAAAAGGTAGAGAAAGAAAAATAAGGGAAGAGTGGAAGAAGAAATCAGCAGTTGAACTGATTCTTAAAAAGAAATATGCAGGATTTTAATAGATGTACTTGGGAGGAGAGTAATCCATTCCATTCTAGGAGAATGAGATGAGCAAATGTATAGTGTCTAGAACAGGGGTCAGCAATGTATGGCTCTCAAGCCATATCTGGCTCTTTTGAGGGCCAGATATGGCTCTTTCTGCAGGAGCCATAAAGTCCATTTTTTTTTTTTTTAGGCGCTGTTACAGGAGTGCTCACTGTGAGCACTGTATGGCTCTCATGAAATTACATTTTAAAAAATGTGGCGTATATGGCTCTCACGGCCAAAAAGGTTGCCAACCCCTGGACTAGAGAGTGATCGTGGAAATGAACTCTGTGTGTGTGTGTGTGTGTGTGTGTGTGTGTTGTAAGATTAAGAAATATGACAATTGACAAATTCACAGAAGAGGATATTTTTTCTTATATTAAAAGTGAACTGATTTTTATAGTTATACAATGATTTCAGAGAGTTAAACAGTTGCCATCTAGTGGGAAAAGATGATAACACAGCGTAACATCACCTGAAAACAAACTGTAATAATTAAGATGGGATCTTGTTCAACTCCTACTATGAGTTGATTCCATCTGTTTGGAGGCTCCCTCCTTTGAGGCAGATGGAAACACCTCCAGGCCTTAGTATATATATTTTTTTCAAATTACTGAGACTAAAGGAAAATTCATCAGACAGTAGTTCCAACTGTGATAGCAAGCATTTCTGTACTTAGGTAGATGCATTCTTAAGTGATGAGCATGTGAATTATTGCTTCTAGGCAGTTGGAGTACCAGATAGAGAACTGTGCCTGGAGTCAGGAAGATATGAGTTCAAATCCAGCCTCAGACACTTATTAGCCACATAAGTCTGGGCAAGTTTCTTAACCTTTGTTTTAGTCTTGTCCACTCTAAAAGAGGATAATAATAACACCTATCATAAAGAGTTGTTTCAAGGACTAAATGAGATAATATTAGCAAAGCACTTAGTATAGCACATGGCACTATAGAAATGCTTGGTACCATCCCCTTTCTTCACCTGCTTCCAAAGTCTTTGCTGCTTGCTAGTCCCTGCCAGTGTTTTCTCTTTCCTGGTATCACCTTTGAGACTCCAGTGATCTCGATGGTGTGTCTTCATAGTACAGTGAGAAATTAGAGGAAGATAAGATTATGGTTTGATAATTTTGGGGAGCTTAGTATTATAATGAACACTATGTATAATCATTCTGATCCCAGACATTAAGGCAGATTTATGAGGAAATATGTACTACAAAATGAGATCTCAATATTTAAAGGTGTAAAGAATCTTAGATATCATGATCCTCATTCCTTCTCCCCGGTATTTTTTTTAAACCCTTACCTTCTATCTTAGAATTGCTACTGTGTATTGGTTCTAAGACAGAAGAGTGGTAAGGGCTAGGCAATGGGGGTTAAGTGACTTTCCCAGGGACACACAGCTGGGAAGTGTCTGAGTCCACATTTGAACCAGGGATACCTCATCTCTAGGTCTGGCTCTCAATCCACAGAGCCACCCAGTTGCCCCCTCCCCAGATAAGAAGATAAGAGGCCCAAAGTAGTAAAGTGAATTGTTCAATTTCACAAAAATGGTGATTAGCATAACCAGGTTTCCAACTCCAGATTCCAAAGGCCAAGCCTAAAATTTACTCCAGGAGAACATCCTTTCCACACTTTTTATTAGCTTGGGAAACAAGAAGCATTGGGAATCAGAACTGCACAGGCTTTTTATACTGACCCATCACAACTGGTTTTATGAGTGGTTCTTCAGTGGCTGATTTTATATAGGGCTTTGGGGGTTGCAAAGTACTTTGAATACTTGAGCTTCACACTAACCTTGTAAAGTATTACAATATTATCTCCACTTTACAGATGAGGATCTGAGGATCAGAGATCATAAATGAAATATCCATGGATCTATAGGTAGTAAAGATCAAAGACAGAAGTCACTCTCAAGGTCTCTCAATCTTGTATATTCCTATAAATGCAGCAGAACACAAAAAAGATGATTATATGAAATTGTATCTGTGCTACCTTCTTAAAAAAGAATAAATTTCATGTATGCTTTCATAAAAGTCATTCTGGTTTATGCTTCTTCCTGAACTTTATTCTACTTTCTTCAATGCATTTTAAAATACACAATGGCCATTTGTGGGGCTATCTCTATTACTAATCACTCACCTGAATTCAAAAAACAGAAAAAGAAAACTCTTCAAACTGAAGGCACCTGAAACGCCTACAATTCTGTGCAAGGCAGTCTATTGAGCTGGGGTTATAGAGATTTTAAAAAAGCAAACAAAAAATAGACATTATATTAATCTACACATACATACATATATGGTGTGTAAATATTTATGTTTATATGCATGTATGTAGCATGTAAGTAAATAGATGTGTATATATAAGTATATACACACATGCCTCACTTCATATTTATATGTATGTATATATATGCATATTTATATACATATATACATACACACAATTCATAGCTGGGTGGTCCTGGGCAAGTCATTTTATTCCTAGCCCTTGGCACTCTTCTATCTTAGAATTGACAGAAGGTAATTTTTGGAAAGGATTGCAAATTGAACCATGGTATTTAGTTCTGTGTTTTTTCCAAACTGACTTTGTAGATACTACTTACAGCTTCTGCCCCCTGACTTCCTACCCTCTTTGATGAGCTCAAATAAATTGCTGAGTGAAGGGACCACAGGTAAATGGGTAATGAGTTCCTGCTGGTGAGGTTCATGGAGGACAATTTGACCAAGGGAAAATAATAATAATAATAATAATGAATATGTAAATATAAAACATTTATATGAATTTTATATAAGATATTTTATGAAACAATATATACGAAATATAAATATAAACAATTAAAATATATTTCTTCATTTGACCCTTACAAAAACACTGTGTTGTGCTATTATTCCCCATTTTATGGGCGGTGAAACTGAGGCTAAGAGAGATTAAAAGACTTGTTTGGGATCAGAAAGCCAATAGGAGAAAGATTTTATAGGACCCAAAAGCATTACATGTAGAAGTGGTCTTAATGATCATCTAGCCTACTATACTCATTTTAAAAATAGAGAAACTGTGATTCAGAGAGAAGGCACCTACCCAAGGTCATACAACTAAAAAATGCAGAGCTGTGGTTTGAACCTAGGTCTACTGCATTTCTTGACTGTTAAGGCCTGTATATTTTTAAATATATCAATCTGGGTAAGCAACAATTTTACCTTTTTAAGATTAATTTTTTTAAAATGAGAATAATGGAGTAGATTTCTGAGAGCTCTTCCTATTTTTATATTCTCTGATTCATTCTAAGGGTTTCAGATTAGAAGGAAAGAAAGAAGGAAGGGTGGTGCTTAAACTTTGTAATTTGAGGGAAGGGGATGGTAAATGGCCCATTTGTCTTCCAGAATCTCTTATTCCTTCCCATTTCTGATTATGTCATTAAATGATACTCTCTGGCACACATGACATCTGAGGCTGGGGTCCCTGAAGGAGACCCAGGAGGTGTTTTATTGATTTTACAGATAGGAGTAGCATAGAGATCATACATTTTATCTCCCACATTTTACAGAAGAGGAAACTGAGGCTGAAAAATCCTGAAATAACTTACCCTAGGTCCCAGAGGGAGTATAGGATATCAGGCTCCAAAGTCATTATATCAGATGCAAAGAATCCATCATGGAGAAAATGGGATAGGGATTGGAACTATTGGAACTTATTGGAAATCATTTGAACTAATGATTTCACAAGTGAAGGAACTCCTTTGGTCAAAATATTTTAACACCTTGTCTGCAACTTAGATTCTTAGAAATTTGCCTTGAGCACTGATAAGTTAAGGGATTTTCCTAGGGTGACATAACCAGTGGATGGCTGAGATTGGACTTGGGTTCTAGTCTTTCTGGATGTGATGTCAGTTTTATATTTAGGAAGTTATACTATGCTTTCTTCATAAAATGTAGACTGGCATGAATAAATCCTGCCCTCAAACCATCATGCAGTGTGCATAATAAAGAATTTAGCAAATGCTTGTTGAATGAATCCATTTATTTATCCAACAGATATTTACTAAGTAACTTCTATGTTCATAGTTACATGGTTATACAGTGATTAATTTGATGTCATCCCTACCTTCAAAGAAGTTACAATTTATATTTCATTCTAAATATATCTAACCTTGTGTATGCATATATATGCATATATATATATATATACGTATGTGTGTGTTTGTGTGTTTGTGTGTTTGTGTGTTTGTGTGTGTGTGTGTGTGTGTGTGTGTGTGAGAGAGAGAGAGAGAGAGAGAGAGAGAGAGAGAGAGAGAGAGAGAGGTCCAAGACAGTCACTTCCTTCATGGACCTTTCAGAATATTGGCTAATATACCACTATATGAAATAACCCAATTAAAAAAAATCAAGCAAGTTGCTATTTTTCTAATGTACCATCTGCCCGAAAGGCTGGGACTATATTTTTGTTTATATGTTCAATAAGAGACCTATGACACTGTTGGTGTTCAGAGAATAAATAATAATCATAGGAATTCTCTGCATGTTTGTGTGTCAGCAGAATGCCCAAGGAAACTCATTCTATTTTGTATTGCTTTTCTTGCCATCTTCACCTCCAAGCCCTGGCATTTTCTTTATATCTGTGAATAGCCCCTGGAAAGTGAGTAGGAAAAGAGGTGAAAAATGCAATTCCTTTCTCTGTAAGTGATGTGAGGTTTTATTTATATGGTACCATAGCCTCCCTGAGGGGATGTAGTTAAACCCAGGGAGAATTCATTTTCTACCTTAATGAATTATTCATCAGCACACTGGACTGCAACTTACCTCTTTCAGATTATTCCCTCCCCCCAGCCCCCACACACAAAAGATTAGCTAGGTTTGAGTTTCAGCAGATGACTTGGGTGAGATGACTTTCTTCCCTCTATTTCTAGCATCCTGAACTTTTCTCTTTTTTTTCCTGAATTTCTCACTTCTCTTTGCCTAGACATGCCTTTTACATTTGTTTCTCATTTATTCCTTAGCTCTCTTCAGCAAAAACAAGTACAAGTTAGTATTATGCATTTAATAGATACATGATAAATATTTCCTAAATGTTTCCTTTAAGTGATGAAAAACTTTATTTCCAAGGAGCTATCCAATAGGTTATCTTGGGTGATAAGGAGTTCCTACTCACTAAAGGTTGAATAAGTTCTTGTTAGACATGTTGCAAAAATAATCTTGTTTAGGTATGAGTTGGACAAGATGGTCTTTGAGGTCCCTTCACATTTTGCAATTCTATAAGTACAAGGGCTTGTGACTCATTTTATCTTTGAATGCCCAGAATCTAGCACAGTACATATAATAGAGGATTAATCAGTGCTTATTGAATTGAACATTCATTTACCCAATAGGAAAAAATAGCAAAATAGGAAGCCAAAATTAGGCACAAAAATGATCAGCATGTGGTAATGTGATATTGCATCCACTTTTCATTTGAGACTAATAACAATCCTATTTTATATCTAGAGCAAGGAGTATTATCCCCATTTTACAGGTAAAGAGGCAGAAACTCAGAAATAATATAATTTTTGACATTAAAGTTTTTTGAATATTTGAATGCAACTATCATTCTAGTTTTAAGCTTCCACTTCTAAAATTTAATTCTTTAATTTCTTCAACTGATTGTTGAATTCCATGGTTTCTGGGACTCTTCCTATTCTATTTGCCTCTATTTCAACACATTCCAGTTTGCCATTGCCATTAAGGTATTTTACTGATGCCTTCTAAAAATAACTGTCAGCTCCCAAAGACTTTGTACCCCCACATCATTGAATCCTTACTTATTACAAAGCAAATCAACCTAAAAGTCATGTCAAATTAATTTTTTCTTGTTCCATATCTCTGATCTCTATTACCTCTCTGATGAGAAGTGAGAAACATGCTTTATTGGAAATCTACAGATATCATGATTTATAAGCATTCCAAATTGTACTTTTTTTTTTAAAACATTGTTAAGTTTATTGTTCTTCTGATTTTGCTCTGCATCAGTTCCTATCTTTCTTCCATGGTTTCTTGGAATTCATCATTTTCATCTTTTTCTTTCAGAATAAAATTCCATTGCATTTATATAACATATTTTGTCCAACCATTCCCCCAATAAATTGGTATAATGACTGAGATGGCTTAACACAGAAGAGGGAAAACTTCACATAAACAGAGGGGTGAGGTAGGGAAAAGGAGGTTTAATCTGCTTCCTAGCCTACCTACAAAAAACCCTGGTCAATTTCCCTACCATGGTCAGGGAGGTCTCTGACTACCTTTTTTCCTCCTCCTTTACCTCCTTTTCCCACCTAAACTTTCCCTTCTTAATCCTAGATAAAACCTACCTAACTTTCCCTAGGTAGGTTTTATCTAGGGTTAGGAAGGGAAAGTTTAGGAAAGCCAGGGAAAGTTAGATCTCTAGCAGCTAGGGAGGAAGTTTAGCTCTCCTCCTAGTTTGGGGGGTGGGGGTAAGCATCAAAACCTGTGCTTCTCTCCTCTTTTATTCTCCCTCTGACACTGCCCACAAAGGAAGTGTGATGTGTCAGAGGAAGTTGCAGAATAGAATCCTAGGAGATGGAGTCTCCCAGGGCTAAGGTCTACTTCAAAATGTACAGGGGAAGCTGAAGATCCAACTAATGTGAAAGCCCCAAACTCCACTGAGTAGAGAGTGACCAGCAGTGGATTTGAGAAGTTGTATTTAATGATGTCATGTCCCTTACTGAAAATATTATTCATTTGCCATGAATTGGATCTGGAATCAGGAAGATCTGCTTTCCAATTCTGCCTTAGATACTTACTATTCTGTGTGACTATGTACAAGTCATTTAACCTCTTTTATTCTCAGTTTTCTCCTCTTCAAAATGAGAATAATAATAACATCTATCTCCCATGTTTGTGGTAAATATAAAATGAAAAACAATTTTTAATTTACTTTTCAAACTTTCAAGTTTTATGTCAATTTCAATATCTATATCTATCTGGCTATCTATATTTGCTATTAATATCCTAAAGAAATACACACTGCATTCACGAAGGGCAAGAAACATGAATACTGTGAGAAGACAGAACCTTAGAATCACAGTTAGTGGTCAAAAGGAATTTGATTATGGACAAGAATCTGAGAAGATTCAGACAGAGAGATGGCAGAAGAATCAAGAAAAAAAGACCTGTTGTTATAGAAGCTAAGGAAGGAAATGTTATATATTACCCAAATCTTTTAAATGCAATTAGAATGATAAACCATATCACAAGAAGTTGAGAAATGGGTGAGATTGAAGAAATAGGGGCAAAATATAGAGCCTTTTCCAGGAGTTTGAATAAGAAAGGGAAAATACAACACTGGATGATTGTTTATGGAATGGACAGAGTATGGTGTAGAGTTTTAAGGATAGGGGAAGTCTGGTAGGAGAAAAAACTTTGGAGAGGGAGCTGTGAAAGATGAGACAAAATGATCAAGGGATCAAATTAAATTATTGGAAGAGTCTTGAGGAGATGGGATTAAGAACTGAACTAAAAAGTTTAGGCAAAGCAGAAGAATGTTCTGTAAGACCAGAACAAAGGCGGAGAATGGAAGAGGATTTGCAGTTGAGGAGCGGTAAGGGAGTTCATGATTGATAACTTCTCTTTTCTCTGTAAAGTGTAAATTTGTGTCTTCTGCAGAAAGAAAAGAAAGAAGAGCTGGAATAGGAGATCCAAAGAAAGAGGAGAAGAATTAGAATAGGTGATATGGAGAAAATGATGGGAATTTATTCATAGATTACCATACAACAAACTCCCAAGTCATTCTGCTCCCCTATCCAGTTGTTTTATCATTCTTTCTTCTTTTAAGATAATTTTCTCAGCAACCTTATTTAATCTGCCCCATAAAAACATAATTCCATTTCTCTCAACTTTTATTTGCTGCCTGTAGATAGAGCTAATTGGAATTAGATGACAGAAAATTTTGTAGTGGAACCAATCAGATTGGTCATATAGATTTCTCCATATTGATTCAGCAGTATTTGAGTGAGAATGGGAAAAGTAGATGATGGGGGTAATCCAATATTGGAGTTTTAGCAAGATGGGCCTAGTGCTTAGATAAGTGGGCAAGACATGGAAGGAAACAATATGAAATAAGATTGGAAATACGGGTGCAAAGCATTTTATGGAAAGCCTAGAATGCCAGGCTAAGGAGTTTCTGTAAACAGTTATACTAATAGACCATAAGAGTTTCTTATCTTGCAATTTCTCAAGTTTCAAATATGAAATCTAAAAATGCAGTGCTAGTCATTTCTGAAGTCCTGAATTCCTTTTTAAATTGATGTATTAGTCTTTATAACACATCCTTCTTGGATACTTGTTTTTTTCATGAAAGCAATCTGGGTAGCTGCTACATAAGGTGTCAGAGAAACTGAATAATGCTCTTTTAAATGGTGACTCAAATGTGCTCAGAAATTAATATTTTCAAATGGATCAAAAGCTATATAAGGAATCATCAGCAGGAGATGATGTTTATTAACATACAATGAGGTAATAAAAGTGCTTCAAGGAGAGAAATTGTGTTTACCCAACAATCACTACCATTAAAAACAAATAAAGTCCACCAAAACCCAAACCCACTGCAGGGGGATGAATAAGTGATACGAGGGTTTTTTTCCTGTTTTATTTTTTATCTTTTCTAACTTAGAGTATTTCTTAGTACGAAGGACAAAACATGATTTGCTCACACAATTTGGGTGCCAGCCAAGCATGGAATGGAATCATTTCTGGATATTATTCAAGGAACAGCCACTCAGATAATTATTTTCCAAGAGTTTCTTCTGGTTCAAGGAGAATCTAACATTTTTCTCATAAACTTTAACCCCATTTACCACAGCAGAAATTCATTCGCTCACCAAATATTATTTCAAGAAACATGTATTACATGCCCACTCGGGGACATTTACAATTTAGAAGAAATGAAGCTCAGCCTGCATAGAATTTGCAGTCTGATTTTGAAATGATACAAATGGAGATATATTACTATAGTAGAGAACACAATAAAACAAAATATAATGTAAAAATTTAGGGGCAAACTTATTTCTGACTGGGAGGAGAGAAGAGGAAAAAAACAGGTTTGACTTCAAGAGATGACATTTGACTTGTACATAAAAATGCATAATTATTGAAAATGCAGAGAGAAGAAGGGAATGCATTCCAGGTATAAGAAACAGTTCACACTGGAGGAATTCCTTGTGAATTGGAATGACCTCCAGGAATTGATGCCACGTGAAAGGAGCAGAACCAGGAGAACATTATACACAGAGACTGATACACTGTGGTACAAACCAATGTAATGAATTTCTCTACTAGCAGCAATGCAATGATCCAGGACAATTCTGAGGGACTTATGATAAAGAACACTATTCACATTCAGAGGAAGAACTGTGGGAATAGAAACATAGAAGAAAAACAACTGCTTTATCACATGGGTTGATGGAGATATGATTGGGAATATTGACACTAAACAATCAATCTAGTACAAATATAAATAATATGGAAATAGGTGTTGATCAATGACACATGTAAAACCCAATGGAATTGCACTATGGGAGTACAATTGCACCCCCTCAGCTATGGGAGGGATAGAAGGGAGTGGAGGGAAAGAACGTGAATCTTGTAACCATGGAAAAAGATTCTAAATGAATTAATTAAATAAAATTTTCAACAACAAAAAAAGAAAGTTCACAGAAAGAAGCCATTTTTTTGGTATAGGAGGATCATATCCAAGATCACCTAGTCCAACCATTATAAGAAGCATGAATCTTTCCCGCAATCTCAGTGATTCAACATCAACTTATTCATTTCAAACTTAAATAAGAGGGAACTCACTACTTCCTAAGTCTTAGTATATAGTTAAATGTAGAACAACTGGTTATTTGAAAGAAAAAAATTATTATAATGCTCTTAAAAAACAAAAAAGCTTATATTCCATCTTAGAATCATTGATTCTGTAGCAAGAGAGCCGTAAGAGCTAGGCAATGGAATTAAGTGCTTTGCTTGCCCAAAGTCATACACAGCTAGGAAGTGTCTGAGACTAGATCTAAATCCAGGACCTCCTATCTCTAGGCCTGGCTCTCAATCCACTGAGTCACCAGCTGGCCCATCCAGTACACTTTTAAGTTTATTATGTATGGTTGACATTTCTCCACTACATTTTAAAGCCTAGAATAAATAATAATAAACAATAAGTAAAACTATTATTTGTAGTATTTGACAAATTCTGAAATTTAAGTACTTATGCTGAAATTTTAACAATAGGAAAGGAGGTATACATTTGCTCTAGCACTTCCCTGACCCTGAGAAAACTTAATCTATTCTGGACAGCTCCAATTCCTATGTTGATCCGAATTCTATATTGAGCTAAAATCTGTCTTTTCTATAACTTCCATCACTGATCCTGTTTCTGCCCTTTGGACCAGGCAGAATAAGTCTATTCCCTTTCCCACATAGAGAAAATTCAAATATTTGGTGATAGTGACTGTGTCTCCATGATGTTTTCTCTTTCTAGGCTAAATATCCACAATTCCTTTAATTAGTTTTCCTATGACATGATTTAAGTCCTCTTGGCACCATGGGGCTCTCCTAAAATAACTGTAAAGTGCATAGCTTATCAATGTGCTGTCAAAAATGTATGTCCTTGATTCTGAATAGAATACACTAAAAGTAGTCGGACCAATACATCATATTCTGGTTTCATTGTGACCTTGAAGTGCACTGGAATTTGTGAAACACTGGTGATGTCTTATGTTCTTTCTGAAGGGATCTTTGTAACAACTCTCCTTGTTCTCTATTGGTTATGTAGTGATATCTATCACATTTGCAGTGTTTTCTATAGGCTGCTTTGGTTTTCCTTTATTATCACTTGAAGTTTCTTTTCTTTTTTTTTTTTTAAACCCTTACCTTCTGTTATAGAATCAATACTATATATTGGTTCCAAGGCCGAAGTGCAGTAAGGGCTAGACAATGGGGGTAAAGTGACTTGCCCAGGGTCATACATATAGGAAGTGTCTGAGGCTGCATTTGAACCCAGAGCCTCCCATCTCTAGGCTGACTCTCAATCCACCAAGCCTCTCAGCTCTCCCCTTGAAGTTTCTTTATGGTGAAGATCTTACTGAAGATAGTGAGTTTGAGGAAGACTTCATGGAGGGAATGGAAATTAGCCGAGGCCTGGAAGACTGAATTTGAAGTGAATAGGCCTTCTAGGCAGAGGGTAAGAGCATATATGGTAGTACTGAGATGGAGCTGAGCAAGGGATACTAGGCAATGGCAGAATAAAATCTAGCTGAAAGATGTTTGGATTTAAAAAAAATCTGTGATTTAATAGTTCATGGAATTTCCCATGAGAAATGTTCTCTACCATTATAAAGGGAGTTCTCTGACTCTCAGAGTCTTAGAGAAGTTAATGGGGTAGTGAGTAGTTAAATAACTTGCCTAGGATCAAATGGCCAGTATATATCAAGAGCAACACTTGAGTCCAGGACTCTGAGGATGGCTTTCTATCTCCTGTGCCAAATTGTTTCTTTTATTGCTAGATGATTTGGAGAGAGAAGTTTGGACCAGACCTCAGAGTCCACTGTTTATCAGGCAAAAGAAATAGGATTTAAAATATTCTATCTAAAAGTTGCATTTTGGGGGGACAGTAAATACAGTACTAGGACTGGACTCAGGAAGACTCATCTTCCTGATTTCAAATCTAGCCTCAGACACTTACTAGCTGTGTGACTCTAGACAAGTCACTTGCCTCCATTCCTCATCTGTAAAATGAGCTGGAGAAGGAAATGGAAAACCACTCCAGTTTCATTGCCAAGAAAAACCCAAATGGACTTGTAAAGATTTGGCATGATTGAAAAATGACTGAAAAACAACAAATAACAAAAGCTGCATTTTAAGGAAGCTATTCCAAGATGCTTCCCTTTTCAATACTAAAGCTTTTAGTTTGTCAAGGAGCCCAGTGCGTTATACAGTCAGGCTTAAAACTTAAAGGGAATAAGAAGAAATCTTCCTACAAAAGAGCATCACTGGCTGCTTTCATGTCTGTGGCTTCTCTGACTTTATTTTGTGCGATAGTTCTCAAGCTAATAAATGTTGAGCAAGCAAGGAATATGTATAAGACATTATGAATGGCAAACTGGGAAACAAAATCAATTCTATTCAGCAAGCAGTTTATTAAACATCTACTCTGTTTGGTCTCTTCCTCTTTTGAGGAAGGTGCTCTTATTATTTCCATTATATAGATGAGGAAATTGAGACCAAGCGTTTGCGACTATCCCAGAGGCAAATAGTAAATGTATGAGGCAACATTTGAACCATGTCTTTTTGATACCAAGTTCAGCTCTCTATCCACTTGTAATCTCCAAGTTTGAGAATGATGTCACCACCACTGACATTTACATAGGGCATTAAGGTTTGCAACAGTCAGTATCTTACTTAATCCTTACAACAGCCCTGTCTCAAGCTCAACTACTAAATTGATAAGAGAGAATTCAAACCTAGGTCTCTCTGGCATCAAATAGAGCATTCGTTCTTTATTTGGGAGCTCCTTGACATTAGATTATAATCGTTTTGAGTTCAGAGATTGTCTTTTGCTTCTTTTTTATCCCTAGTGCTTAACACAATACCTGGTGCCTAGTAGGCACTTAAGAAAAAACTTATTGAAGGACTGACTCTGTGGAGTCATGGTGGTGATATTAAATACACGTACAGAGATAAGCAAATATAAGGTAATGAGGAGAGAAAAACCACTGAGAATTCAGGTATAAACAACTAAGTTTATATAATGAAAGACAATGTGGCATAGTGCCTAGAAAATGGTGTCCACATCAGGAAGATCTAGATTCAAATCCTGCCTCTGAGGCATATTGACTGTGTGCTGCTGGGCAAATCACTTAACCTCTCAATGCTATAAGCAATCCTCTGTCTATAAATTATAGAGAAATTATTTCCCTGTGATGGAAGAGGGAATTTCCTCACTGGGAGAGGGAGGTTCACTAAAACCTCAGGTCCATTCTCTCTCTTTTTCATAAAATAACTCTTGGCGAAGTTCTTTCCCAGTAGTACTGGGTTATTTGTAGATTCTGCAGTATGCCTATCAGCTGATCGTCCTACTGTATTGGCATTACTAAAAGCATGACTACTATATAACATCTATTTAGTAATTGTGGCTGGCTATATTATGACTTTTCTTTTAAGTACCTGTACACTGGCTATCCATTGATAATCTGGGAGGGCAATCTTAACTTCTACCATTCAAAATATAAGATTAGCATGCCTGCAAAAGGCTGCAGAAGAGCCACTGATCATTATCACATTCCAATTAGAAGCAGAGATTAAGGAGCTGATTGTGTCTAAGAGAGTTTTGCCATTTGCCAAGTTGTATTTTTCTCTACTTAACTTGAAGGCAGCCATAGATTATCAGTAAACATGTAGTGCTTGATAATGAAGCTAATTTAGTAAATGGATGATAGGGACGTTTCTCTCTAAGGCTTGTTTTTTTTTTTTTTTTTTGTTCTGTTTTTTTGCTGGAATGGAGTTCTGAAAGAGCCTGAGACCTATGAGCTCATTTGAAAGAGCATGTAAGTAAAGCCCTGAATGCCTTTGAGGATGACTAACCTTTGTGATTTCATGACAAACCTGTGAGCCAAGCATTAGGATAATCACTTAGCATGTTTGTTGAAATAAGCTCATGTGCCTCCTTTGGTGTAAAACCCTTTGTGATGCCTCTGATTGTTAGTGGCCTCCCCACACTTAAAAATGTTCTGAATTTGCTTTGTATATATTTTGCATTCAATGTATTCATGTCATTTTCCCCAAATCCCTCAATAAAATGTAAGTTTCTTGAAGGTCAATATCATTTCATTTTTATCTTAGTATCTCCAGCTCTTAGCATAGTATCTTCCACAAAATGCTTAATGCATATTTTAAATGAATCAAATTATAACAAATGTATAACTTATAGCATAATACCTGCCATTTTGGGGAGTTGGGATGGGTGGAAGGAAGGGAGTATGGATTGCAAAATTTGAGAAAACAATGATTAAAAATTGTATTGATATGTAATCTGGAAAAAATAGAATGCATTGCTTTGGGATAAGGATGGGACCTGTGATTTCTTTATTAGAGGGAACTGCCACTGAAGAAATTAATTTACTAATGTAGGGTGATACTTTCTCTGTAATTTATAGTCTTACAGAATGGCTTAGAACACTGAAAGATTAAGTAACTTGCCAAATTTCCCCAAATCAGAATGTGAACCCATATCTTCCTGTCTTGGAGACAAATTAGTGGCTAAATAACCAAAAGAAAGAGCAATGAAGTTTTTTTTCAAGATACTTTGTATTTACTTATCTGTGAATGAATATTTATACTGTTTCCCCCTATCATCAGAGTGCTGGAACTTGGTGTTACGTAGACCTGACTTTGAGGATCAAATGAAATTCTGGGCATCACAAACTCAAAACCCATATCTAAACTTTTAACAGAAAATTTTGTTATTTCCTGGACACTCTATAGGAGTAAACTCTTTTGCTATAGTATAAATGAATGGGGAAGAAGTCTGGTAGAGTGAGAAGAACACTGGAATGGGAATGAAAGTATCTGGGTCTTAAGACTAAGCTCTGCCCATAATTGGCTGCGTGACTTTAATCAAGTCACTTTTCTCTATAAAATGGAAGTTGAGGAAGGACAGATGAGATGATGTCTCATTTCTAGTTCCTATAGTCTATGATTCCTTGAGATATACAGGCTTCTACACAAAGCTCCAAGGAAATGTCTAAGGTCCTCCTCAAAACTAACACTTTAATTTAAAGTCCATTCAGTACATTGCATTTGAAATGGAATTTTTTTTTTTAAGTCTTGAGACAAACAGAAACTACCACCATTCTTTTATGGGCCAAGTTCATTATACTCTGAATGAATATAATGGAATCATGCATTGGGAGTCATGTTATTTGAGAAATGCAAAAATTATTATTGGAATTTCACGGAGTTCTTATTGAAGCCAAAAGAAATATACCATTATATTTATTTTTTAAAAATAATTGTATTTTCTCTTTAAGTTGTCTACTTAAAAAAATGATTCCATTCTAAAGTTCCCCACAGCCTAAGAAAACATGATTACTTTCATTGTTTCTATATTTCTTTAAAGGAAGATAGTGTTTTGTTTGTTTTGCTTTGTTTGCTTTTGCATTCACTTTAGGCAGTTTATTTATGACATGGACAAATTATTTTAACTCAGAAAAAGGCAGCCCCGGATTCCTGATAAGGATATTTCAAGTGTTTGTGCTAAAAATTAATGGGAATGATTAGTTCAGCATCAAGGCCTGACATCTACTTCAATCTAGGTTTCTAACCTAGCTCTTTTTAAGAGAAAAAGTAAGACAGAACATCAAGATTTTTCTAATTTTTCTAATAATGCTCTTTGTTGGGCAGAACAGGCACCATTCTACCTCTGGTCCAGTACGCAAAGACATTCTAGCACCACCCAAGATGGATAGCTCCTCATGCCTGGTACCCACAACCCTCAGTTTCTATACTGTATTCTTTCAATGTGCATCTACTATTCCTTACCTTGAAATACCTTCTGCCTGTGGCAATCTGATTCATCCAACTATTTCCAGGCTACCCTTCATTTTAAGATTTATCTTAAATGGCCCCTCTTCCCTGAATCTTCTTCTGATACTCTCAGAAATTATTTTTCCTTGTATAACACTTTGTGTCTATCTTATTCTGTTCTACTTTTTAACAGTTTCTTAAAATATAAGCCCAAGCTCTCCTTATTACTATATCTTAAATGTAGGCATGTATTTGATTCATTTTACTTTCTTCCACCTCCTAGCCACAAAGGTGTGTACATAGTAAGTCTTTAGAAAATATTTATTGAATTGAAATTTCTTTGATATTCTATTCCTTAGTTTCACTGTGCATTATGCTCAGATCTAATATAAAGCTACCACCTGCAGGTTCTGGGGAAGAAACTGGCAGCCAGTGGGAGCTCAATAAATGTTAATTGGTTAATTGCTCGAATAAAGCTATTCATTCAATCATTCATTCAGAAAGCGTTTTTGGACCTCCTATTCTAGGCATAGCAGACTGTGCAGGAGAAATGAAGAAGTGGAAGCCTTTTTTCTCTACTACAGGGGTTCTTAATCTGTGATCATTAGATCCCTTGAGGGGTCAGTGAATTTGGAAAAAGACATCTTTATTTGCAAAAATATCTAACTGAATTTTAGCATTTCATCCAATTATAAATATAGGCAACAAATATTATCCTGAGTCAGAATTCATAGTTTTCATCTGATTGTCAAAGGGTTTTGAGTTTCAGAAATTTAAAAACTCCTATTCCAGGAGTTTAGCTGATAAATGGCATCCTATCTATAAACAATTAAACAATAGTGTAAGAAAATTCTTATATGAGGAGGTGCCATGAATGACTTGGTGAAAGATGTATATGTTCTTAAAGTCAGAGTGACATACTGTAATGCTCTGCAGTGGGGAGTTGAGAAACCTAACTTTCAACTCTGACAAGTACTAGGTACCTGTTTTTGGACAGTCACTTTTTTAAAATCCTGATTCCTAATTTGTATAATTAAGGATTTATAATGGATGATCTTTAAGGTTCTTGCAACTCATTCTATATATAGTTCATTCTGTGGGTCCAAAGAGAAAGGGAAAATGTCTGAGGGCAAGGTTTGTTGGGGGCAAACTCCATGGATGTAATGAGAACTAAAATAGGCAGAAAGATGAGTATTCTGTAGATAAGTGGACTTAGTGTAATTGCAGCTTCATGTAAAAAGGTCAAGATAGGAGTTAACATAGAAAGACTGAGGGGGTAGTTAGGAGGTATACAATCTAAAGAGGACATTTCATATTAGGGAATTATAGGAAATATAAGTAGAAAGGATCCAGATGTCTTTGAGTGCCTGACTAAGGAATTATATTTTTATTTTGTAAAATAGTAGGGAACTCTTGAAGGGTTCCTTACAGAAGAAGGAAAGGCACAAAGTTCTATTTCTGAATGATGAATCTAGTTAGTGGAAAGTGCAGGATGGATTAGATGGTAGAAGTATTGGAAAAAGAAAGATCACATAATGGTCTAGACATAAATGGATAAGCATCCAAACTAAGGTAATGGTAGCAGGAATAGTAGCAGGAGACAAATATAAAAATCATGAGGAAAATATTGACAGCTTTTGATGACTGACAAGGAAACTTAAAGATGACTTCAAGATTTTGAACTTGATCAATAATTTTAAGTTCCAACTTTAGTTATCTCCCTCCACTTGATTTTGTTGAGGTGGGAAGGGCCTTGTAATTTGGAAGATGTGGATTTTAAGTAAGTTCCACCAAAAACAAAGATAACTCAGCCACTTAATTGATTTATCCTTTCTCTACACTATCTGCCCCTTCTTGTTTTTGGTAATAGAGGAATGGTGTGCTTAATGGCACTCAAAAATGCCCACTTTGAATCCTTTAACTAGTGTATATCTCAATTATCCAAATGCAAGAACCACTGTGAAATGATAATTAGACACTAAAATCTAATTGGATTACCTCAGAGATCTTTCCTGATAGTAATTTAACACTCTACCAGGTGGCAAGGCCATATATTACACAGAGCTTCCTAGTGCTCCGATCAGAATATAGTGTGAAATTGTTTATCTCCTTTGTAAGTCATTATGGATTTGTATCCTGATGTAAAGAAGAGCCTTAATGTTCTTGCGAAATATACTGCTTGGTTTGATCGAATGGCAAACTAATGTCTATAATAACCATCTAACTTTAAAACTACATATCAGTGCAGCATAGTATGGGACAGAAGATAAATGAAATTGGAGACATTGTACCTGAATTTGACTTCCCATTCTAACTACTTACTACCTGCATAAACTTAACCTCAATTGGACTCAGTTTCCTCATTGGTAAGAAGAGTGAATTGTGCTAGGTGATTTCAAATCTTACAAAATTAAGATTTGCTCGCTGAATGTAGAGAAAGTTATATTGATAATAGATTTTAAAAATAATCTAGTTTTTGATCACTCATAGACCCAGAGAACCTTCACAGGCCTGGACCAAGGCATAATTTTGAAGTAAATTTTTTTCCTTTTCTTGCAAATTCCCCTTCACCTTTTCTGATTATTTCTATAGAAAATTTTCTCCCAGCCTCAAAAACCCCATCATTACTGCCCTTCTCCTTTCAAAAGTGCCAAGAGTCATCCTATACCATCCAACTTCACTAAGAGCTACTATCCTGGACACTGACCCAAATTTAGGACCTTCGGGACTTTTATAGATTCCCTTCCCCTTCATAGATCATAGGACCATATAGTTGAACATGATCTTTCAGGTTATCTAATTTAATCTCCTACTTGATAGATAAATCTACTTTTGGATAATGTTCATTTTTTGAGAAACCCCTGGCTTTAGATTTTTCTTCTAAAAAGAACTATCTGGGGGCAGCAAGGTGGGCCAGTAGATAGAAAGATAGGTCTGGAGATAGAGAATCTGGGTTCAAATTTGACCACAGATACTTTTAGCTATATGACTCTCGGAAAGTTACTTAATCCCCATTGCCTAGTCCTTACTGATCTTCTGCTTTGGAACTGTTACACAATATTAATTCTAATACAGAAGGGAAGAGGTTTTTTTTTTTCTTTTTTTAAAAGAGCTATATTATACAATCCAAAAAAAAATTAAAAAAACATAACTTATTTTCCCTGCTTAAAGTCATACAGGTGGAATAGTGTGAAATGATGGAGTTAAACTTAGGTCTTCTGAATTCCAATATAATACTCTAATTACATACAAAGGCTGAATAAAGTTCTAGTCAATGTTAATAATATATTTACTTGATATTTTCATATCCTTAAAATTTTACAACTTATTAAAAATTCTTTGTCAGACATCTTTTAGTTTAGATTATAACATTATAGAGAATTTGTTTTTTGTATTAAATATTCATAGATGTCATTTTTAAATTTTATTTAGAAGATTTTCAATTGATTATATGATTCATGATTTTTCCCACTCCTCTTCCCCCACCCCTCCCAGAGCTGACAAGCAATTCCACTGGGATATACATGTATTATTGTTCTTTGTCTGGATGTGGATAGCATTCTTTCTCCTAAATTCCCCTGGATTGTCCTGGGTCATTGCATTGCTGATAGTAGAAAAGTCCATTACATTTGATTGTGCCACAGTGTATCAGTCTCTGTGTACAACATTCTCCAGGTTCTGCTCCTTTTGCTCTGCATCAATTCCTAGAGCTCTTTCCAATTCACATGAAATTCCTCCAGTTCATTATTCCTTTAAGTACAATAGTATTCCCTCACTTTTAGATGCCAAAATTTGTTCAGCCATTCCTCAATGAATGAATACCCCTTCTATTTCAATTTTTTGCTACCACAAAGAGCCTGGTTATAAATATTTTTGTACATGTATCTTTCCCTATTATCTCTTTGGGATACAAACAAAGTAGTGGTATGGCTGGATCAAAGGGCAGATATTCTTTTAAAGCCCTTTGTGAACAATCCCAAATTGGCCTCCAGAATGGTTGTACCAGTTTACAACTCCACCAGTAATGTATTAGTTTCCCAAATTTTGCCACATCCCCTTCTACACTTATTATTTTCCTTTGCTGCCATATTGGTCAGTCTGTTAGATTTAACAGAGGTACCTCAGATTTGTTTTTATTTGCATTTATATAACCAGAAGGAATTTAGAACACTTTTTCATGTGTTTATTGATAGTTTTGATCTCTTTATATGAAAACTGCCTATTTATGGCCCTAGACCATTTTTCAATTGGGAATAGCTCAATTTATTTATTTATTTTTGTAAATTTGACTTAGTTCCTCATATATTTGGGAAATTAAACCTTTGTCAAAGAGTTTTGTTATGAAAGTATTGTCCCAGTTTTTTGCTTTCCTTATAATTTTGGTTTCATTGGTTTTCTTTGTCTAAAACCTTTTTAATTTTATATAATAAAAGTCATTCTTTTACATTTTGTAATGTTCTCTATCTTTTGGTTGATCTTAAATTCCTTCCTTTCCCATAGATCTGACAGTTATACTATTCTATGTTCACTTAACTTATTTATGATTTCACTTTCTATATTTAAGTCATTTACTTAAGCCATTTTGAATTTATCTTGGCATAGATATAAGATGCTAATATAATTCTAATTTTTTCCCATACTCTTTTCCAATTTTCCTAGCAGTTTTTGTCAGATAGTGAGTTCTTGTCCCCAAATCTGGGATCTTTGGATTTATTGAACACTAGCTTACTGAGGTCATTTACCCCTAGTCTATTCCATTGATCCACCCTTCTGTCTCTTAGACACCACATTTGTTTTGATGACCACTGCTTGATAGTACAATTACGATCTGGTACTGCTAGCCACCCATCCTTCACATTTTTTTTCATTAGTCCCGTTATCAAGTTCTTGATCTTTTTGTTCTTCCAGATGAATTTTGTTATTTTTTTTCTAACTCTGTAAAAATGTTTTGGTTTTTTTTTGGTAGTTCGATAGGCATGGCACTGAATAAATAAATTAATTTGAGTAAGATTGCCATTTTTATTATGTTAGCTCATCCTACTCATGAGCAATTAATGTTTTTTCAAATTATTAGGTCTAGTTTTAATTGTGTAAAAAGTGTTTTGTAGTTTTGCTCATATAATTCTTATGATTGTCTCCATAGATATATTCCTAAATATTTTATATTGGCTAGAGTGATTTTAAATGGATTTTTCTCTTTCTAACTCCTGATGCTCAATTTTGTTGGAAATCAGATCTCATTTTCAAATGATATTAGAGTCAATTTCAAGAGATGCTTGTCCACTTAAATTAGAAAATATATATTAAGTCCTTACTATGTGCAAGATATTATATTTGGTGTTGAGAATACAAATGAACCAGATATAGTTCCTGTCTTCAAGGAGCATGTAGTTTAGCAAGAGAGACAAGATAGCTATATAAATAACTATAATTGAACACATTATAGGTGTATAGGAGATGTTCAGCTCAAGTATTGTGATGAATTGAATTAAAGAGAAATAACTTCCAGGTTGGAGAATTCTGGAAAATCTCATGGTATTGGGGACATCTAATCTAGGCCTTTAACAACATGTTGCATCTTGGCAGATGGAGATGTGAAGATAGAGCATATTCTCTGCATATGGGACAATGTGAGAGAAGTTATGAACAGGTAAGAGGTATTTAGATCCGTCAGAAGTTCCATTTCACTGAAAAAAATTATTAGGTGAAGGGTAATCACATATGATAAGACAGATTAAAGACAGATTTATGTCTTTATTTATGAATACCAGGAAATGGAATTTTGAATATTAAAGAACTCTGATTTTTCTCTTAATTGTAGGTTTCCTCATTGGTAAAATGAGATAATTGGCTTTGATTTTCAAGATTCTTCTTAACTAAAAAAAATTAACTAAAAAAAATATTAAAAAACACCAACACTTTTTTTTTTGTTTATGGCAGTTCCAATGGACTGAGAATAGCATTAACCAAGATTTAGGAGGGTCTTTTGATGCCATCTAGTTCAACCTATATAGCTAAATAAACATCTCCTTTCTGGCAACACTAACAATAGGGCATACAGCCTTTGTTTGAGTTTTCCATGATGATCACATAGTAGGTGGTAGAAACAATTACCTTTCAAGGTAGCCTGTTCCACTCCTTGGCTCTTCTTGAAGTGTAGAATTTACACAAAACAACATAAGAAGAAATTCCAAGACAAAGGAAACCACTGTGATAGAGAGGAGCATCCAAGAACCAGAAGATCATTAGCAAACTGAGTACTGAGACAACCCATACACAATCCTATAACTTAGGACATTTAATCCACTTCATTGTCTTTAGACCAAACTAATCCAGACTGGCAAAATTATATATATGTATATATATATGTATATATATACACACATACACACATATATATAATTATCATTTATACATTAATATGTGATGAATACATTTTATATGATATATCATACATATTTTATGTATGAGTAGATAAAGATGGGAGTGTCAGTGGGATTGAGAACATAAGAAATGAAGAAATTCTACAGTAACCTTGTTTAGAAACTTCTTAAATACTTGACTCAGAAGTTTTTGATTATTTGCTCCTTCCTTTTCTTCTTCCTTCTTCAGTTCTTTTTCAATCTCTCCCTCTCTCTCTATCCTTCTCTTTTCCTCTCTCTCTCTCTCTCTCTCTCTCTCTCTCTCTCTCTCACTCTCACTCTCACTCTCACTCTCACATACACACATACTGCACCACATAGATAGGTTTGACTTGAAAAAAACTTGCATTTAATGTAATGATCCAAACTCACTATATACTTTTAAAAAGTAATATCAGTGATAAAGTATAACTTTAATTATTTCTTATTAATTTTTATTAATAAAATATAAATAGAAGTGTAAGAAACAATTCTGATACAAGATCATGAAATCATAGTACTAGAAAGGATCCTAAGCATCACCTTGTGCAGCATGTCAGATAATCGTTCAAACTTCTGAAAATTTCAAGAAGGAGGATTTCATTACCTAATGAAGATCTCTGTTCCATTGCTAAATGGTTCAAATTAATTCACTATTCATTCAGCAATCATTTATCAAGTTATCAAAGAGGGAAAAGCCTTTCCTCAGTCAACCAAGGAAAGGCTTTTCCCCCCACCTACTACCTTTTCACCACCCGGAATTTATGAATACTTTCAGTGGGATAGAGACACCTGACATAAAGTAGGTACTTGATAAATACTGATGATAAGATGATCATTTAATTAGTTCTGCCACTTAATTTTTGTTCATAGATATTGGGCTTCTATGTGTGAACAACCCCCTCTTCTTTTTTAATGAGCTATTTCTAATACCTGTGCCAGAAAGTGGTAGGCACCCCAATGAGTCTTCTTCCTCAAATGCTCTGCAGATTTTTTTCCTCCTCTCATACTATTTTCCTTACTTCTGGATCCAAGTAGCGTGTACTTTGCTTTAGCCCATCTTGAAAGCAGATGCGGCCCTGACATTTTTCTCAGTTTCTGCCAAAGAAACCACAGGACTCTGTGCTAGACAAATTGCCTATGTTACACAGTCAGCAAAATAGCAGCCTGTACACATACCCCCATATAGGTGATGTGGCACTGTGCTGTGGGTGTGAAGAAAGAGCACAAATGCTGGGCAGTTAGATACACATGATAAGCACTTTTGGCTTTTATTTTTAAGCTGCATGAGATTATATTTTGGAACAACAGGGATGGCCCAATCAGCAGAGGACTCATTTCCTTTTCTGAGTTTTCCTAGCTTTTATCAATTGTTTCCTTTGCATAGAATGCAAGCATAATAACTTACATTTCAATAGCATTTTCATGGTTCAAAAATTTCTTTACCTCATAAGAACCCTGTGACAGATTTCAGCAAGTGGATAGATAGAAAGATATGCTTGCTGTCTCAGAGAGAGAGAGAGAGAGAGAGAGAGAGAGAGAGAGAGAGAGAGAGAGAGAGAGAGAGGGAACTGGTTTCATAAATGAGGAAACTGAGGCAGAAATAAGTTTAAAACTTGCCCAAGTTCCTATAACCCATAAGTCTTGGTATTAAGTTTCTTTTCTTTTCCTAACATATTTATGTAGCTCCTTATACAGGTTTTACCATTGAAAAGAATTGCATTTTATAGTAGAAGCCAAACTCAGTGAATGCTTTTACAAGGTAATACTGGTGATTAAGCATGACTTTTAACTATCACTTATCAGCTTTTTTGTTNAGAGAGAGAGAGAGAGAGAGAGAGAGAGAGAGAGAGAGAGAGAGAGAGAGAGAGAGAGAGAGGGAACTGGTTTCATAAATGAGGAAACTGAGGCAGAAATAAGTTTAAAACTTGCCCAAGTTCCTATAACCCATAAGTCTTGGTATTAAGTTTCTTTTCTTTTCCTAACATATTTATGTAGCTCCTTATACAGGTTTTACCATTGAAAAGAATTGCATTTTATAGTAGAAGCCAAACTCAGTGAATGCTTTTACAAGGTAATACTGGTGATTAAGCATGACTTTTAACTATCACTTATCAGCTTTTTTGTTATTGAAAATATAAACAGAATATAAACTACTAAGTTTGTCCAGACTTTTCTCACCTATGGTGTAGGTAGTGAATATTTTATTCATCTCAGAGATAGTACCTATGGCTTATGCACAGTTATATAGTTGGTAGAAAATGTGTAGGATTGCAAGATTATGAAATTAGATCTGAAATGGAACATAGTCTTTCCACTAGGCTTCAGGATTTTAGTGACTTCTTTAAGGTCACATTGCTAGTAAGAGAGCCAAAATTTGAACAGAAATTTTCTGACTTGATTATCTAGCATTCTTTCTATGGTGACACGTTAGTTCCTATTGGGAGAGTGATTCAAACTAACATCTGAATTGATAGAAATCTTTCTACTCTACAGCAAACAATTCCACAAATAAATGGCATTAGAAAATTCCAACTTCTGATATCACACAGGTTGTGCAGGAGATACAAAGAAGTGGAAGCCTTATTTTTTTCATGATATACTTAGTAAATTTATGGATGACAGAAAGCTAAAAAGGAAAGAGGATGAGAAGGAAGGAAGGAAGTTAGGAAGGAAGGAAGGGAGAGAGGAAGGAAGGGAAGGAAGGAAGAAGGGAGGCAGGAAGGGATAAAGGAAGGAAGGAATGAAGAAATAATTTATTAAATGTTTAATAAATATTTTCTCACTTAGTCCTCACAACAAATCTGGGAGTAAGAAGCCAGAAAGTCTCCAGTTTACAACTGAATAAACTGAGGCATGCAGAGATTAAGTGACTTGCCTAGAATCATACACTTAGTAATATTTTTACACAAGATTTGAATTAAAACTTTTTTAAATCTCAATTTGAGTTCTCTTTCTATTGCACCAGCTGTTTAACTCATTGGATAATGAAGTAAATATCCAAAAAGTAGCTAACAGATTAGAATACTAGGTTGAATTTAGTGATATGAAATTTAATCAGTTTAAAAGTGGTCTTACACTTGTCCTTGTTTTTTTAAAGTGACTTCACAAGTAAATAAAAGTGAGGGAGGAATAGTTAATAGAAATTTGTCTGAAAAAATTGAAGAGTTTTAGTGGAGTTTAAGATCAATATGAGCCAGTAATGTGATATGGTAACAAAACAAGTTAATGTACATTTTCTAGAAATTAAGGTGATAATCCCACTGTTCTCCATAATGGTTAGGCCACATGTCTATTATTTTATTCAGCGCTGGGCAACATATTTAGGAAGGACACTAATAATCTGGGGAATGTCTACAGTAGGGATATTAGAATGGTGCCAGGCCATTGAATATATTTAGTCTGAAGAAGCAATTTCAGTGCCAGGGAGCACAGTAACTAGCTGAAAGGTTGTTACCTGGAAGATGGATTAGACTTGTTCTCTTCCTATTCAGAGTATAGATCTAGAAACAAAACAAAGAATTTACAAAGAAAAAATGGGGCAAATTTAGAGTTAAATTTAGGAAAAACTTTTTTTTAAATTACAACTATCAAAAAACAGAATGGGAATTAATTGTACCTCCTTAATCAGAGTTTTTAAATCATAGGCAAGATGTCTTCTTTTATTTGATTTTTTTAATGATAGGGATATTTGTTTTGGTATGGGTTATATTATGCAGTCACTAAAGGCCCTTCCACCTTTTAAATCATGGGATCCTAAAGTTCTATAAACACTAAAGGGAGGAGAGGATAATGTGACAGAAATACTTAAGTATTTGAAGGGCTATCATGTGTAAGAAAGACCATATAAAATAAATATTGTAATATATTATAATTTGTTAGATATTAATATTATAAACATGTTATTAAAAAATAAGTTCAACCCAGGAGAATCAGCTGGAGCACTATGTAGGGAGTGAAGAAAAGCATTTTTATACTTAATGTAAGTAAAAGACCTCCTAGCCAATGGAATTGCCTCACAATTTAATGAGCTGCTTAAGGAGGTTGAGGGACAAAAGTGTGCTGGTCAACTTGTGCTGGAGAGGAAATTGTTAAATTTTCATTGTGATCATTTATACCTTGGAAATGTCCAAATCTTATAAATCTGAGCTTTATTTATTACTTTTGATTGTATAGAGTTAAGAAAAGTGATTGAGAAAATATTAGTAATGCAGATTTCACTTAAAAATATATAGTACATATAATTTTGAGAGTGAGTTATGAAAATATTTACCTGTCTTCCATTGGCTTTCACTAGAAATCTTTAGAGAAAGAAAGAATGACAAGTTATTGAAGATGTTGGAAAGGAGAGCCCTGCCAGAGTATGATTCATAAGGCCTAGAATGACTCTGAAGATCATCTAATATCTGATATTCTTTGGTTCTTTAGTTTGAAACTCTGATTTTATTTTTCATTGGTTCCAAGTTGTAAGGAAGCAGACCACAACTCCAATAAGAGAAAATCTTCCTTATAATTAGAACTAAACAGAAATGGAATGATGTACTTCTGGATATGTGAGATACCACTTTTAAGAAATGCTATAGGAAGAAAAAAAAAGGGAATGTTGTAGGACCAATTCCTACTTAGGTAAAAGTTATTCTTGATGTCTTTTTTTTTAAACCCTTAACTTCTTTGTATTGGCTGATAGGTGGAAGAGTGGTAAGGGTGGGCAATGAGGGTCAAGTGACATCAAAAAGGAACCAAGATCTTTGTTTATTCTACATTTACCTTTTTTAGGAACCAACATGATTTTCTCATATTCCAGCAAGCATAAATTGTAATATAGGAAGACCTAAGCTTTCTAAAACTTTCAGAGAACCTCTGAAAGAGCAAAACACTTTGAAAAATTAACCATTTTAATGAAAAGCTTTCCTATATGTATCATTAGCCTCTCTGAATTTATTTAAAGCATAATATCTATAATTTAATATATTTTGAGGCCCTATGTTTATCATTGTGAATAAAAACATAAAAGAAAAATACGGAGAAAAAAGGCAGACCAATCACGACTTTTGTCACTAGCCACCATATAGACAGGATTGCCATGGCACAGAGGAAGAGAAAGGACTATGATCTTTTGCTACTCCTCAATGGTGTCACAACTTCTCGAGGGAAGACCTGTAAGAAGACCTGTAAGAAATTGTTCTCTTTGTTCAAAATTGTCATGAACTCTATTTATCAGCCTCAGCAACCAATAAGGAGACTGAGTGATGAGTTATATTTAAAGGAAGCTGGCCTCCAAAGTTTCCTCGTGGTCATCCTGCAACAGGCAGAAAATATTTGCAAACATTGCAGGTAATTAGTGATAGAACCTTCTGGGGTTGAGAATAGGGGTTAAGGGTCTCATATATTATTTGATTAAAAAAAATTACCTACTTCACTTTTATTAGCAGATTATTTGTGCTTTAAACAAGTGGCCTGACCTTTCTGAGCTTCATTTCCTGGAAAAGCAAAAATAATTCAGTGTTCTTCCTTCATCTTAATAATCAGCATTCTTTTTAAAAATAACAATAAAATTCCATTTGTATCTTGCTGTGGGAGAAACCTTTTTTTTGAAATACCATGCACCTTTTCAAAATGAAAAGAATAATATATGAACATTACCTCAGGTGGAAACCTGACTTCCCACCTGCTTGTTACATTTTTGCTTCATATTTCAATTTTAAAATAGACAAATATGTTTGGCACTTAGAAGAGTGCCACCTATCTCCTTTTAGATGGACAAAGGATTTTAAACTGTGTAATTAGCATAGTAAGAAAAAAAGCATTTTTTCCTCAAAAACTATATTTAAATAGGAGGAGGTAAGAGGAAAAGAGCATTTACCAGCTACATTCTCAAATTTTCTTTTGTGCCAAAATCTACCTGAAGAATTTCAATTTCAACCAACAGCTTTGCTTTAATGAGGCATATGTAACCTTTGACAATAATACCTTCCAGTTTCATGGCATTATATCATAGATTTAGATCCTAGAGACTAACATCCTCATTTTAAAACAGGATTTAAGTGATATACTCACAGTTGCATGCATAGATAATGGGTCAGAGGCAGAATCTGAAACCATGTCCAAGGACTTTATGTTCAGAACATTTTCTGTTGTATCACATTGTTATCACAATCTGTTCAATAAATTAAGTATGAGGTGACCACCTTTATCTATGGCTCTGCTGTTGGTCTGGAGCAGGGCCATAAACACACTGCAACATTGCCACTTTGAGGAAGCTAAAGTCCAAAGTAGAAGTCTACTTCTTCTCTCTCCCCACTCCTAACTTAAGGAGAATACTAAGAAGGCTCATTAGTGTTCTCTGTTGTTTTTTAATCAATACTTTCAGACCACCTTTTGCATCCTACTTCTTGGACTTTCTTCTGGTAGTTGACAACAGATATATCAAGCAGAGAACAAAACTTGCTCAATGATTTAAAATTGTAAGGGACTTCAAAAGCCATATTGTTGAGCCATACTGTACAACTTATTTTATGGACGTAAAAAATCGAGTCCAGACAAAGTTCGCTTGACATTACACAAGTAGAAAGCTTGTCTGACAAGTAGGGTTTAGGTATAGATCTTTTTTTGGAGTTAAGGAAGCAAGATTTCAGTCCTCATTCAGTTGCTTACTACCTACATGGCTATGGGCAATTCATTTCACCATTTTGTATCCCTGTGTAGGATGCTGAACCTGTTCATCCACAAGATTACTTCTAGCTCCAAATCCCTATGATTGGGATTATTTTCCTTTAAGAAGAAAATGGTAAATAATGATTCAAAATATCCCATTGTTTCAAACATCCTTTATTTCCTTTTCTGACTCCAATGCAGGTTACAATCCTTCTATTGAACTTAGTCAAAGAGGGCCCTTACACTTGGGAAGAACCTATCAGATTTTATATTATGACGCCTTCGCCACTGAGAACCCAGTGTCTTCTGCACATTACAATAGACTATTGGGGAAGTCAGTGAGCAAGCATCAGGGGGAGAGAAAGAGACAGAGACAGAGACAGACAGAAACAGAGAGACAGAGACAGACAGACACACACACACAGATGAGGCAATGGTATAGGGATGGAAATAAGTGAGCAGAAATTTTTGAAAGTCTTTGTGAGAGCTCACTTTTTCTAATAGGTTAGAGCCTCCCAATTATACCACATTCTTCCCAAGTATGATAAGACTATACATTTTGTCGTAGTACCTACCTCTTCAACCAAACTGCCATTTCCTATGCTGAGAATTCATCACCTATAATACTTCTTCCCCCTCACCACTATTTTCTATCTCTTACTCTAAGAATAGTAATTAAAGTAATATGACTATTGCAGCTAGATTCATTGTTATAATTTTCTAAGGCCTCTTCTTAATATCTCTGACTTCATCCTTCCCTGGATACCATTCCTAGATATGTGTTAATACCCCCATATATAAAATCTTTAAAAGGAGGAATTGTCTGTCTTTTGTATTGAGACACCTAATCTATAGCACGATACTTGGCACATAGCTCTTAAATGCTTGAGTCATTCATTCTTGCATTTCTTGGCCATAGAAACATCATTACAGAATATCAAATTTACAATATCCTCAACTTATTTAATTGCTTTTCAACTTGAAAACACTGCCTTTAATCAATATAAGATTGTTTCAAGGCCAAAATGATTGACTATGTAACTTTCCCCTCTATTGCTGAAATAGTGTATTGTTGGCCAAACTGGCAATACCAGAATGAATATAATCACATGTATATATGCTTATGGAAAGATATGGATTGTTTTGTCTGTTAATTGAATCAGTTGTTATAATTCATCCCCTATTAACTTGGGTAAAAGCAAGCCATCAATCTTACTATTTGTACTGGGAAAAAATGATCTGCATATCTCCTTAGACCTGAAAAACAAAGAAATCTCCCAATACAGAGTCAGAAGTGAAAGACCTGGAGAAATAATTTACTCTAGTCTCCTATGTCCCAATAAATCAATGTTTAAATCGCCAGAGAAATTATTAAGCAAATCCAGAGATTAAGAATTCACAAATTCCCATTCAGTTTTGTTCAACAAGTACCTTGAGAATGAAATTCTTCTCTTATTCCTCATCTCGGGATAAAAAAGTTCTCTGGGGGTGCTCAGAGGTGGTTGCTAGGGTTACAAAAGGAGTTCCCCAAAATGAAGAATTTCAAACACAAGTCTAATGATGAACTGTGTATTTGTATGTAAGCCAAAGTTTAGAGGAAAGGATCTGGGCATGTTTAAACTGGAGAAGAAAAGATTTAGAAGGGCAGGGAATAGTTGCATTCATTTGTAGGTCTACCAGAAAGAAAAGGTATTTGATTTGTTTTACTTAGCCTCAGAGAACAGAGAAACAACACTACTCCAAGAAGCAAAAAGGCAAATCTAAATTTGACATTAAGAAACAATGGTTAATTATTCTGTCCTAAAGATTTATCATCTGGCTAGGAAGGCTTTCAAGAAAAGACCAAATGATCACTTGTTGAGTGTGTTGCTGAGAGGATTCTATCTAGGTATGGATTAGGCTAGATAGATGAACTTGAAAGTTTCATCTATCTTTGAAGTTCTATGCTTCGGAATACTTAATAGGTAACTAGAGGATGAGTTTTTCATCCACATTCCAATATATTATCTACTATGACAGAGTTCCTTAATGTTTTTCTATCCCAGACTCCTTTGCCAGTGTGATGATACTTAGGGACCCCTTCTCAGAATAATATCTTAAAATTTATAAAATAAGATACATGGGATTACATAGGAAACTAATTTTATTGAAATATAGTCATTAAGTTGAGAAAAATTAAAGAACAAGAAGTTCTCAGAAACCAGAGTAGGAACCTTATTCTATAGTAGAGATGAGTTTTCATCTGCAGTGGTGAAGAGAAGAGACCAAATGATACTGTCAGAGATACCTGAGTTATTGAAGTGTGAGCCCAGCATTGTGTTTAGCAATGGAGAGATGAAAGACAGTATCATCATAGTCCTTGTCTTCTAGAATTTTATATTTGAATATATGTGCTTCTAGAAGATGAATACACAGACAAATATTCTAGGAGAAAAATACGTGTATTCCTTAAAAGAGTAAATTAAAGCTCTAGCTTTGTTCAAAGTTCAGTTAAAGTTGTCTTCTACTTGAGGCCTCTTATGATTCCCAGCTGCCCATATATTTTCTTTCCAATTCAATTACCTTGTATATACTTCATATGTATCTTGTTTCTGTTTATTTGTGTACACAGTTTGTTTTCCCTGATAGAATATAAGCTCCCTGAAGGATTAAATTGTGTCCTTTTTATCTTTCTTTCTCTGGTTCCAAACATAGAAGGAGGTTCTTAATATATGTCAATGTGGATCGATTGATTTAATATTGTAGTACAAAATTATATGATTTAATTCACCTTAGGGTGAAAGGAGGTAGAAACAACTAAAAATCTAGGCATTGTAAAAGCAAAAGATATCAACATAAGTCTATTTTTAAAATAGTGGTTCTCACAGAGACCTGTTTTATCTATACTGTAGTGACATGTAATTTATTCAACATTGTCAGGCAATGAAGTGTTTTACATAAGGGAATCTTTAAGATAATTGAGGATGTCTCCTTCAGGCATTACTCTTTTAAAATCCCAACCTTTTTAATGAAAAAATTGAAACTATAATATATTTTTTTCTTCCTTCTTAAACAGTGTATTTTTACTCAAATGGATCTGTGATCTTATTGATTTGGGTTCTTGCTTCAATGGTGCCAATCAATCCTGATGTCAACCTCTATGTTCCTTCACTTTCTGGGTAACTGTCGTGGTGCTGCTCCCATACAATCTTCTTTGCATATTAACTCAATATGCTAGAGACTTTCCTCTATCTTTTTAGATAGATTTTAGATGATATTACTTATGCCAATTCTTTCCCACAAATTGCCCTGGGTAATGTGATATCATCCACTCTAAAGGATTATAGATTTAGAATGAAAAAGAACTCAGAAATTGTCTAGTCCAGCACCTTCATTTAAGAGATAAAAAACTGAGGTCCAGAGGTCTCACAGGGGCAAAGTAAAAGAGCTAAACTTTGGGCCCTGACCAACTAACTCCAGTGCTTTTTTCTAGCGTACCATATCTCCTCTTAGGTATCTTTCCATTTTCTTACTTGTGTAGTAGCCAGGTTTATCAGAAATAGAGCTCTGGACTTGGAGTCTGAAAAAATCTCAGTTTATCTCAGACATATCTTAGCTATGTGCCCTTGGTGAAAATAACTCAACCTTCCTGAACTTCAGTTTCCTCATCTGTAAAATGGAAATAATAATCAAACCTATGTCCCAAGGTTGTTGTGGAGATCAAATGAAATAACACATGTAAATTTTTCTGTAAACTTTAAAGCTCTATAAAGGTTCACTTTGTAAACCTTAAAGTTTACAAGGACTGTATTATTGTTGGCTGTGATCAACATCATAATTATTATTTTGATTCTTAGATGATTTTATTGTTCTATAATTGACAGCCATGTATGTAGTGACAATAAGGGAATGCTCATGTTAAGAAGTTGGGTTTTGTGCCTGGGAGCTGCTAAATATAAGTTAGCTTTTTCTTCATGATGAAAATTAATGCTTGTACTAATAATATGTTTATAACACTTAACGTGATGCAAAATGTCTCCACTGTTACCATTAGGTAACGAGGGAACAATCAGAGTAACAACTACATTAACCATTCCTGACATTAACAGTAAAGAGGTCTGCTGTCTTCTTCCTCAGGGCATTCATCCAGAAATGGGACTTGACAACCTCCCAAGACTACTTAAATGTGATGACTACTCTTCATTTCTGGTGATTCACATGGGTACAAATGATAGTTCTGTAAGAAATCTAGAAAATCTTATTGAAAATTATGATATCTGAGGCAAGGCACTGAAGACCTTACTGGCATAAATGATGGCTTCTTAGGCACTACTACAAGTGAAGGAAAAGGCATGAAAAGAGAAAAGCAGATTAAGAAAAGAAACAACTAATTTAAAAGATGTTTTCTTAATAGACTTTGATTTGAGGTTAGCACCAGTAGAGGGAGTGACCATAGTGATAAGATAAAAAAAATCCACTGGAGTATCAAAGTATTATAAATTCTGTAGGATTATTTGGAATTCAATAAAAATGATAGGGAAAATGGGAAGAATGAAAAAATGGAAATGTTTTCCCTTTTTTCCTCTAATGAAGTAGTTATGTCTTTCAGTAATAATCAGTGAGTTTTGTCTTATTTAGCTAAGAGCCTTTTCTTGAATCATAATATAGTTATGGAAAAGTAAGTAGCTTCATTTAGCCTTTTTATGAAAACCCTTATCTTTGTCTTAGAATCAATATTGTGTATCAACTCTAAGGAGAAGGGTGGAAGGGGCTAGGGAAAGGGGTTTCAGTGACTTGTCCTGGGTGACACAGTTAGAAAGTGTCTCAGGTCAGATTTGATCACAGGACCTCCCATTATAATAATAACCTATTAATCCACTGAGCCACTTAGTCTTGAAAGTTACAAGGGACAACAGTGGTGCTAATAAAATGCAGTGTAACTGAAAAGTGTGATCAATTTATCAGAGGACCATAGAATAATCAGATAACATCAGTTTAAAATGAAGCATGTCTTCTTCAATGCCATTCCTAAAATATGCTGCCATCTAGGATAATCTCTGTTTTGGGAAGCTTTCACCATACTTGCCCCCGATGACAAGTTTGATTTTGTTTCACAGTTGGACAAATAAAGCCCCAAAACAGTGAACTTCCTAGCACTTTTGCCGTTATTCATTACCTGATGGAAATGAATTCCTTAGCCTACTAGATATGAAATAGTACCTTCCCTAATACAAGTCTTTGTGAAAAAAAATTGATATCCATTTCCCAAGTTTTGTTTTTGGAGAAATTTGAAGTTAGAAAAGGGGAAAATAAGGTGATAAATGGAAGGCACTGTCCTTAGATGAATATATGGAACTAAGTCAAATTCAGATGAATTGAGTCACAGCCTGGTGCATTTTCTAATATGTCATACTATCAGGAGCTGTGCAAAAATCTCTTGGGGTATCAGTTGGACTAGTTGGCTGCTGGGGTTCCTTTTGAGTCTAAAATCCTATTTTTCTTATCTTGTTCTGTCCATTAACTTATCATGTCATCTAAGGCAAATTATTTCATTTCTGTGAGCTTTGGTTTCCTTATCTATTAAACTAGAAAGTTAGAGTATACCATGTCTAAGCCTTACTTCAATCTCTAATTCCACATAATACTTGCTTTTACCTTTAGTGAGGACAAGTGGTGTAGTTTAATGGGTTATAGATTGGGAGTAAGAGTCTGAGTTCAAATTTTGACTCTTTCATCTCTTTACTACTTAAATGTTTTTGAGCATTCTTATCTCAAGGAACTGAGATAGATGGTTACTAAAGCTTCATTTAGCACTAAATCTATGACCTTATGACCAAAAAAGAGGAAACTTTAATCATTAGGGGAAGACTTCCCGAAGGAATTGTTAGCTATTAGAATGAGACATATATTGTTTTAAGGAGCTCTCTCTCCTTCTAATGAAGTGTATTTGTACCATCTAGTCTTAGAGAGCAGTTTGGGGAACATTGAGCAATGGGGTGATTCATCCAGAGTCACATAGCCAGAATATGCCAGGGTTATACTTTGAACACAGGTCATCTTGACTTTGGAGTTAGCTTTATATATATATATATACTACCCCAAACTATCACTCATAAATAAGACTATAAATGTAGAAAACATTTTGAAAAGTAACTAAGTAGCATTATGCAATGTAACATTTTTGACTTCATTCTTATTATTTTTAGAATAGATTACTAAAGACTTATGAAATTTTGGGGTGCCCTAGCACCAAAACAAAGGCTTATTTATACACATAGGTTTTATGGCCCTGTGAAATGGGAAAGGGCTATTCTAGACTACTTTGAAGTTTTCTTCAAGCTCAAGATTCTTTGCTTCATTGATATCTATTTTTCATAAAGAACAAACTGCTGGGTGAGCAAACTGCTAAAAGAGAAGTCAATAATCACCCCTGCCACTGTTCCTCACTTTTGCAAATGATTTTTCATTAGTTTTTGTTCTACAGTAGAATATAATCCCAGGTCTGATGTGTGAGGTTGTGAATCAGTTTAAAAAGGTTGGTATGGACTGAAAGAAAATAATGGCTCAGATTCTATTGTTTTGAAAAGAAGTTGATTATCAAGAAGCGTGAATTTTACCAATCATCAAAATGTCTTATTTTCATGGCCATTTTGACTGTGAAAATGCATGCATCATCTTCTGGCATCCCCTGGTAAGGTCCCCACCTAAAAATATTGCAGTACACCCCCATTCCAAATGAATACTTTTCAGACTAATAATTCAGTGTATTCATATCTTAAGGTAACTGTGTGATTCATTTTTTAATGATAGTGGTTGCTAGCTGTAACTATGGAATGCATTGTCATGGAAACCACACTTTTTTTTTCCCTTCTAAATTTATACCAATGCTTGGTCAAGAAAGGCAATATTTGAAAGAAAACACAAACTAAATAAAATTGGAAGTAGAAATATAACTTCTATCAAGATAATTCAAGGTACACTGGTAGGGAAGAGATACTGATAAAATAGGCAGGTATTTTCCTTTAGGTCCCCAGGACACAACATGTACTAAGCAGTATAAATGGTAAATTAGAGAAATCACTTGAGAACTGGCAGTCTTTGATACTGGTCTGAAATGGCAGGTTAGAAGAATTCTGGATAATTTGGAGGGCTAGTTACAGACTCTTGGAATAGCCCCATGAATAAGTCACAGTACTTTTATGAGAGTATGAAATCTACATTTATATAGACTAAATGAACCAAGGAAATCTTGCACAGCCTATTGAGATCCCATTACTCCTGTAGAAAGGCCATTAAGTATTCACTTTGTAGATCTGAGGGTTATATATGATAATTGTAAATTTAAACTTCTAGAAAAAGCACCTGAAGGGGTTCTAATGTTCTTTGTCTTTTTTTTTTTTTCAATCAGAGAATTGTCAGTTATAGGTTTTAATTACTAGGCTCATTTTGACCAATAACCATTTTCTAATAATAATAAAAAAAACAAAAAACTAGCTAATATTGCCAGCTTTTAGGGGGGAAATCCTTGAAAATAAAACCCGATTTCCACTTTTATCTGATGGTCAGAACAAGCCATACTATGCCTGTGTTGTACTATGAGCCCCCACACTAGAAAGAGAATCTGCTCATCCCTTTGCCAGGAAAGGAAAATGCCTCTTCTCTAGAAATTCATTATCATGTGGGCAGGACATCAGAAATGCCAGATACTAAGTGTGGTGGGACTTAAGTAGGAGGGAGTGATTGATGTGGGAATAAAAAGTTTGTGATGGATTGGATTCTATTTTATCACGTATATACTGCTTTTGTCTCCAAACTTCATTCCTCAGACTTTTTTTTTTGTTACTTAACACCTCGAATATCCACATATACATGCTTATGCACGTGTACACACCTATACCCTTGTCTGTGTAGACACATCCATTTCATTCCTAATTTTTGCAGTATAAAACCAGCACTGTAAAATAAAAGAAGATAAAAATCAAATCACCACTAACTACTGATTGGGAGGAAGGTATATGCTGCCCATTGTCTATTTCATTCATACTTGGAATTGCATCCCTGGGCTTTGTGGTTCCTCTCCGGATACAGCTTCTTAGGCACCATCCCAGAAAAGACCCTTCCTTCTCCGGAGTTTCCAAAAGCCCCCAATCTGCCTCCGTAAGTTCGAAAGCCCAACTGCGAGGCCCGCACGTCCAGCCGCCACTGAGGGGAGATACAGTACCTCTGAAGCAGCGTGTCTGCCCCACAATCTCAGCTTCCCACTGGCGCTTTTTCCAATCAACTTTATAGACTCATTCGCAGCTGACTGAGATCCTTTAGGCTGTCTGTTTGCAAATGCGTGCCTGGAGAACGATCCCGCGGGGCTGGCACGGCTCGGGTAAATGTTACTTGTAACCAGGTTTTCTCCCGAGGCAAACTCTAGCGCCTGCGATTTTCATCTTTCCGTATGTAGTACAGTTGGCTTTTGGTTTCATGCTGAGATCCATCTCCCCGACAGCGTTTAAAGGTCAGAGCTCCTCCAGGGCAGTGACTCAATTGATTTTGAGCCCTGTCTCCCCCACTCCCCTCCCACCTTGCTCAGGGAATCCTCTTTGGAATGCATGGAGAGGAATCAGTCTCCTTAGAGATGTGGCTTCCCGCCCCACTGGCCCCCCTCCCTGCCTTCTCTCCTAGACTCTCTTCTCCCCTCCCCTCCATGACTATGGATTGCAGCAAGTCACTGGCTTTTTACCAAATCAGGAGCTGCAGTATTTTTCTTCCGATGGAATAATTTCAGCCCACTTCAGCTCGCATGACACTCTTCTGTGATCGTGGAGAGTGGGCGGTCACATCCTTTTACATGCTAATACAGCCCCACCTACTTTTAACCCTACCCACCTCGCTTCCTTTTCTTTTTTTCTTTTTTCTTTTTTTTTTTTGCCTCCTCCAATTTCAACGTTAAAAAAAAAAGAAGGCAACCTCCTTCCCAGAAAAAAAAAAATCCCAAACTAATTTCCCAGTGTCAGGAAAAGGGACGGAGGTCCTCCGCTCAATGCTGCATCCTTGATTCATCCTCGCCACCTAGGAGAGGCGAGGAGTGGAAAGCGGAGCAGAGCCCAGCAGAGAAGAGGAGGGATGGAGTGGGACCTGGGGAGCGGTTCCAGCAAGCTTCCTCTGACCAGCAGGAAAAAAGCAGAAAGCTGCTGAGCAGCATATGCCGCCAATCCATGTGCTGTGGGAGCGTCTTGTTGTCGTCCCACTGTAACCTGTCAGTGCTGCGGCCCTGAAGGAATGTCCCCTATTGTTAAGAACCCTGACTGTTTCACACCAATGATTTGCCACTGCAAAGTTGCCTGCACCAACAACACGTTGTCGTTGATGTTTGGATGCAAGGTAGGACATGGGTTAATAATCTCTAGTCCTTGCATGCTACCTACCGTCTCGGGACTCAACGAACAATTCCTTTATGGCTCGGAGAAAGCAAAAAGCATAGGAGTCTTTCTCTTTGTATAAGAAGGGGAATGGGACTAGGGGGAACTTCATTTATATGGGACAAATTGTGATGTTTACACTGAGAGAGGACCAGAGGTGACTGGGCAGGTGGAGAGGGACCTTCCTTTTATGAACGGGAATACTAATGTCTAAATGATGGAAATTTAGCTTTACACTTAGCTAATGAGAATGGGATTCCTGATACTCTCTCATGAGCTCTAGACAGGTTACTAATTATTCTTTAACCCTGAACAAATGAGGGCTTAATCTTGCCTGGAGGTGGGGAGTGGGGGGCGTTGCTGGTGTCTGTGCTATGAATGGTGCTGAACCTGGAGACAGCAGTTTACAAAATTCGACTTTACAAAGGTTTCGGCGCTTATTTGGTTTTGGAAAGTGTTAAAATAGGCTTATTTGCTCCCCTAAATATTTTCCCTTTGAGGTTTACTAAATCAATGTGAACCCCCCACAGGGAAAACAAATCAAAAGGTGGCGCAGTTACTGGGGAAGTTTTCAGCTAATAATTGACCCACCCCGGGTACTTTTCATTCTCAAGAAAATTAGACTTATTTTTTTGCAGAGGTTTATGGAGAGATGTAGTCTGCTCTTCTGCAGACCAGAAATGTTTTATTCGACTTGCCAATCCGAGATGTTTCATCTTTTGAATATTGATACTTTGAAATGGACATTCTAATGTATTTAGTTACTGAGCCATCAATCATCCACTTAGCAGCAATGATTTTAGTGCCAATCTACACTCCCCGCCTACCCCCACCCCATGGAAGATTTCACTTTCTTTTCTGTGGAAAATGAAGGTATATGCTTCTTTCCTGTACTCTAAAAACAAACAAAAAAGCTTAAATACACATAAGGCGAAATGAGTTTAAGTTTACTTTTCTCAGTTACTTAAAATCAAAAGCTTCCATTTCCCATTAAGTGCCTCAGTTTAAAGGAAGCATTCAGGCTGAGGGACCACCTTAAATACTAACAAAAATGTAGCCTCCTCTTGTTTGACAAATCTTTAGTGCATTTATTCTGTGTGTCATAAGTGAATTTTTTAGTATTTTAAAGTTTGCAAAGTACAACTGGCTACAGATGTCAACACACTTGAGGCTCACCCCCAACCCTGTGAGGCAGGAAGCTAAGCTATTTTCATGCCCATTTTTACAGGTGAAGAAACTGAGTGAGAAAGATTAAATAATTTGTCAATGATCACACAAGAAGGTCTATACCTCATAGTCAAATTTTAGACCCAACGCTCAGAGAGCAATGGCTTTCTCTTACTTATACTTTGTAACTCTCTCTAGAAGTAATATCTATTTAATAAAAGTTAGACACATTCATCACAATGATGGAAATGAAAACGACAACCATACACACACATGAACACAGATAAAACTAATATAGCAAAGGTATAAAGATTAATTATAACTCCAATTAAGAGATGTGAGAAGACACCACCATACGATCCCTTAATAGAGGTGGAAGGTCTACAGGTGGTGTTTCACATTGTAGAAGGTTTCAGAATCTTTTCAATGTATTGATGGGTTGTGGTGTTTTGTTTTGCCTTTTTTTTTTTACATCTTCTTTTTCTTATTCTTTAAAAATATTCTGTTTTCTATATGAACTGCTTTTGGAGTAGAGTGTGAGACACAGAGGAAAATTATGATGTCATAAAATTAAAAGTATATATATATTTTAAAACTATTTGTTAACCTGAATGATTTTGGTAGTCTTGTGGTGAATAATTTGGAATATAGTGAAAAGCATGTTGGGCTTAAGTTTCAGTACTACTTCTCTTACCATCTGCCTGTTGACCTGAGTCAAATGACAACTTCCCTGGGCCTTAGTTTACTCATCTGAAAAAATAAGATTAATAAAATACATATATCTAATGTCTCTTTTAGTTCAGTTTCTATCTTCTATAGTCTGACATTTTGTTATATGATTCCAATATCCATTTCTAATACCACTTTTTAATATTCTGTCATCATATTTTGTTTAAGATTCATGTTTCACTTTTTGGTAACTTTAGAAACACTATAAATATTATGTTCCATACTGAATGAGGTTTATCTGTATAATTAGGGGATTGATTGTTATTCTAATAATTTGATTCTCTTTTTCCATTCGCTAAAGACATTACAGAGTTGTCAGAAATTGTTTTGTTAATTGTGGTCATAACTTAGTAAAGAGTTGTATGACATAGTTAATAGGTATTGAAGATCTTGGGTTTAAGAACACCTCTACTAATGATTACTTTCATGATCTTGGGAAAGAGTCTTAATTGAACCTCTCAACTTACTTGTAAAGTGACAAGGTTAGTTAGATTATACACTCTCTTACCAACATATTAGTGTCATATTTCTTTGCAGTGGTCTGACATTTTGCCATTAGGGTTTTAAGGACCACATTTTTGGATAATCATTTATAAACTGAAACTTATCTAGTATCTAGCCAGTGTGATTAGGGCTGTAAAAATCATGACATTTAGATTTGTTTATTTAGTTTAGTTTAGTTTTTTTTATTTTTTTTTTGGACCTAAAGGTGTTTGGTTAGCTTGGAGAAGAGATTGTTGGGAAAATATAATTTCTGTCTTGAAAATCTGAGGAGTATTCAGGTGGAAAAGAGATTAGATTAATTTTGTTCTCCCTAAAAGCAACCACAGGACTAGTATCAATGGGTGCATATCAAAGAGAACTGGGCCTTAATGCAATAGAAAATATGCCATAAAGATTAGTAATATTAAAAATGGAATGAGCCATCTTATTAAGTAATATGCCTTAAGACATTGTAGGTACTGAAGAGTAAATTTGATGATGATGTATTGGAAAATTTAGAAAATACTGATTTTGTACTAAATGGCAGAAGGAATCAGGGGTTAAGTGGGAAGAGCAATAAATTTTGGAGTGAGAAGATCTGAATTCAAATTCTCCCATTATCCATTGTTTTATTTCTGTCTTTAAGTAAGTCAGTTAACCTCTCTGGGCCTCAGTAATCTATCTCCTCTATCAGTGAATTAAATCTAAATGACCTTTGAATTCATGATCCTATTAATCATATTGTCTCATAACAGGAGGAGATCTCAGAGGCCCTCTACATCAACCTGTATCTTACTAAAAGTCTCTGAAGACTGAAAATCCAAACTGCATATATTGATCAATTTTGAGATTCTCTAATTATATATGTAAACCACACCAATAAATGGAAACTGTTCCTTCTATACTTCTCCCATGAATATAATGCTATATTACACATGAGCAACAACTGCAGGTTAATATCCATTCCAACAAATGTTTAAAAACTATTTCAAATTATTAAGTGATAATTAGAAAAAGTGAATTATTAGACAAGGGAAATTAAATACAAATCACCAATCTAGTAAGATAGGCCAATGGCCTAGGGAATGGTGTCTAATTTGCATTCATGCCTTTGAGCATATTTTCAAAGAGGGTTCTTTGATGGCCTTAAGCATTCTTGTGATTTTTAGATCCTTTTAGGAAAAATTTACATATTTTAACTTTATGGTTTTAAAAATAAAACTTTATATTAAGCATTTTTTGCTTTCTCATTTAGTTTTTTTAAGATGCTTTTTAAAGAAAGGATATTGCATATAATTCAGATTTGAAAAATAAAATAAGTTGAGAGGTTGAATGACAGTAAAAAATGCAGCACAGATATATAAGAATAATTCAATAATTTTTAGTTGATGTGTGTATGTTCTGCCTTTATGATCTTTCAGAAATTCCATTTTGTGTATTATAATTACAAATGTTACATTGAAATAAAACATAATCTAATTTTGGGAGACATTTTGGTATGGGATTTAGTTGTTAATGATGCTAGATTTTAATACCAGTAATTCCACTAACTACCCTCCTCATCTTGAGTGGGTCCATTAGCTTTCCTATAATATAGTTTCGTCATCTGTAAATTGAAGTAAGAATGAATGACCTCGGAGGTCCTTGCTCTAACTCTGATTCCTGATAGGTGGTTTATTTAGTTTATTTAAATATCTATAGTGAACAGGGGCTTACAACTTCTTTGAACAGTCTTTTAGCCTTTTTTATATTGAAATACTCTGTATTACAGTAATACTTCTGTTAATGAGAAAGACATAAAATATTGATTTAGATAAAAAGTAAATACCATGCTTTGATTGAAGAATCTTTGAGCAATTTTACAAGCAGCATTAAGGTGGATCCATAAGTTTTGTGAATTATGTCTCTCCCCCAGAATTTGTAATAGTTTTTTTTCATGTATTAGATGCTTAATAAATGTATACAGAAATGTCTAGCTTTGATTAATTTGTGGCCAAGGCACCAGAGGTTTGGAGAAATTAAGAAATCCTAGTGCTGTCCAATGTCTAAGTGCTGAAAAACTTTGTTCAGACAAGGCTTTCCCTCAGAGAGGATAAAAAGAACAACTCAGGATTTTGAGAGGAGAGGAGACCAATAGCCTACTTTGCCTGGAGAAGAAAGCAGTGTATGACCCTTCCTTCCCCTTTATCTTGTCTCTACCCTCCTTATCTTTTCTTTTCTTTTTTTATTTAAAAATTTTTATTTAATTATTTGGTTTAGAATATTTTTTTCATGGTTACATGATTTATGCTCTTTCCCTTCCTTCCTCCCACCCCCCTCTTCCTTATTTTTCCCTCCCTACCTTTCCTCATATTGAGAAACAATTTGGGCTAAAGGAAAGAGCTTTGAACTAGATTGCTGAGTCCTGTGTGGTTAGTCCCTAGTTTGCCACTTGCATTGCATAATCTCCCTCAGCGTTGGTTATTTTATCTATAAACTGTGATAATACTAGTGATGGCATAATGTGCTGGACTTTGAATTAAGACACCTAGGTTTAAATCCCACTTTTGATCCTTATTAGATCAGTGATTAGATCCTTATTAGATTAGTGATATTAGCCAAGGAATTTTAACCTCTATGCACTTCAGACAATTCCTTAGGTTTTAGCTAGTAAGTCATAGGGACATTTTAATCTGTGCTAGTGGGGGAAGTTCCTTGAATATAATCACAGCTCCTGGACACATATGTGTAATACTTGCATGCCCCATTTCATAGGGTTGTTGTAAGGACATCGATTTGTAAGCCATATGGTGATATGTAAAATGAGTTGCAGTTGTATATTACAGTTCTTTCTGTGAATTAAAATCTGTTGAATTGAACTCCATGTCCATTGGTCCTAATTCTACTCTATGGAGCCACAGAGTATCTTTATAATCTGTAATTGTTTCTTTAGTAACGAGTATCTTTTTGTATATCCATGTCAGCTGGCAATAGATATCCACACTTAAAATAATCTCTGATAACTAGTTACCAATGGATAAGTATCTTATTACTCCAGTGTGACCAATTTAAAGTATGCTTCTAGGTTCTTAGAGGCATTTGCCACTTGTCACTATGAGTCAAGGGCTTCCACTGGCATGCTTCATTTGAGAATAGTCAGTATATAAAAATCCAGACTTAAAAAATGGATGCATTGGAGAGAAAATTATTGTTTTTCCAAGGAGATTCTTTTCTTTGTTGTATCACTGCTTAGCACTGGAGAAATAACTCAAGGATAGAAGTATAAAAAGGAACTAACAAATCTGAAAAGTTACTAGGGTATAGACCAACTTCAGCTGCTTTTTAGATAAAATTCCATTATTAGAGATGTGATAGTTCCACTATCCTCTGCCCTGTTAAGACAATTACTGGAGCACTGTATTCAATTCTGAGGAGCCCACATTAGCAATGACAGTGATAAGTTAGAAAAGTTAGAGTATGTTTCATGGAGAATAAATAGAATAATGAGAGAATTAGAGACCATCTCAATAAGGATTGATTGAAGAAACCGGGAATGTTTTTCCTGGAGCATATATGGCTCAGGGGAGATGTGATAATTAGAATTAACATTTGATGGCCCAAGTGAGCAGAACTAGGTGTGATAGAAGTGAAACTAAGTGGAAAATAGAGGACTGATGGGAGAAAAAGACATTCATAACATTTGTCCAAAAGTTAAATGGGCTGCCTTGTGAGAAAAGGTAGATTTCTTTTGTTTTTTAGCCTCACATGTGTTGTTTGTCCTGATAGAATGTATCCTCCTTGAGAGTCTGAAGTCTTTCATTTCTACCTTCTAACAGTAACTGATGTTAACTGAGAGATTTTTTTTTCCAGGAATGAATCAGATTAGATTGCCATTGAATGTAATTCTGATTTGTTTTGTAAACTCAGGGAAAGTGAAGCAATATGGTGGAATTTGACACAATGAATAGGGTGTTGGATTTGAGCTCAGCAAAATCCTTCCTCAGATAGTGAATCCTTCCTCAGACATTTACTAGCTATTAGTTTGGGCAAAGTCACTTAAAATATCAAGCTCAGTTTCCTCTCCTCTAATGAGGGGCAAATATTAGCAACTATCTCACAGGGTTTTTATGAGGATTAAATGAGATTACATATGTAGACTACTGTATAAATGCAACTCTTTTGGTAATTAAATTGGAAACAGATTTCATCTATGTGTATCTATATATCTATGTTTATCTACATATATGTCTATATCTATCTTATCTATCTACCTATCTATCTGTCTGTCTTTCTGTCTCTCTCTCTCTCTCTCTCTCTCTCTCTCTCTCTCTCTCTCTCTCTAGCCAGCTAGGTGGTACATTGTATAGCGTACAGCACCTGAATAAAGGAAGTCGAGTTCAAATGTGGCATCAGATATTTACTAGCTATGTGGCCCTAGGTAAATCACTTAACTGCACTTAAATGTTTCTGTTTGGGAATAATAAATAGCACCTATTTCTCATGATTGTTGTGAGGATAAAATAAGATTAGTTTTGTATAGCATATTGCAAACCTGAAATTGTTATATAATATATACATGTATGTATATGTAAATACATGTGTATATGAACATAACTATACATATTTAACAATAGTTAATTATCTGGATATATGTGAAAAATGTTAATTATAAATCTTTTAAAATAGAACAAACCAGCTACTTAGTTCCTCTTCACTGAAGGTTTTCAATCAGAGCCTAGATAAATAGATTTTCTGGTGTAGTGAAAGCACTGGATTTGTAGTCAAAAAACTTTGAGTTCAAATCCTGTATTTACTACTTAGTGACCAAGAGACCATATATTCTCTGTCCATCTGTTTTCTGGATTGTAAATGAAAGTTGCTAGACTGGATTTTCTCAAATGAACTTTCCAGCTCCATGTTTTTCAATTTTTCAATGGAATCCCTATTTATGTATAGGTTGAACTAAATGACCTTTAGATCCCATCTTACTTTGATATTCTTTGAAACTGTGGCATCAGCCTTAGTTTCCCAGATTGGTAATTCTGGTAATGTTCTTTTTAGGGATAAATTCATGTGTTTCAGTTTCTCAATCTATAAAATAATGCCTCACCCATGTGGCCTGGGAAGTAAAGTTTAGAGAACTGAACAGTGAAATAAAGCCAGTAGAATATAATGGCAGACTGAATTGGGGTGGGAATAGAAAATGAGAAGTGAATTTGAGAGGCACGACTGACAGGCCTTGCAGATTGGTTGTAGAGAAAGACTAGATAGATAGACTGATGTGGTAGAAAGAACACTGGCTTATAACTGGAGGAAGGGAATCAGAAGTTATTGAGCACCTACCATGTGCTAAGTTACAATGCTAAGGGCTTTACAAATATTGTCTCATTTGATTTTCACAATACCACAGTGGAATAAGATGAACCTGGATTCAAATCTTGCGTCTGCCTCTTACTATTTGTTTGACCTGGGCAAGTCATTTAATAATTAGTCAATAAGCATTCCTAAGTGTCAACTCTGTGCCAGGCATTGTGCTATAAATTAGGAATAGAACTGCAAATAATGTTACAGAACCTTATTTTCCTCATTTATAAAATAAAGATAAAAAACTTTAGAAATATTATATAATCACTATAGTCTCTTTCATTTCCTATGATCTCTTTTATGTGTTTAGTCATGAACTTTTCTCCATCTATGGTGCTTTGCTCATCTATTTTTTTTAATGTGATGTTATTCTTATTGTCACTGTTTGTATTCAGTTGTTTCAATTGCGTCTGACTCTTCCTGACCCCATTTGTGGTTTTCTTGGCAGAGATACTGGAATGGTTTGCCACTTCCTTTTCTAGCTCATTTTACAGATGAGGAAAGTGAGGCAAACAGGATTATATGACTTGTCCAGGATCATATACCTAGTAAGTTTCTAAAGTCAGATTTGAACTCAGTAAGATGAGTCTTCCTGACTTTCAGGTCCAGTGCTCTATCTATTTTGCCATCTCATTCCCTTTTAGATTTAGGTTATGTATCCAAATCCCTAATCTCAAAGAGTTTATATTCTTGTATGGAAGAGATAGCCTTTTTAAAATAATAGAATAATAGAGAAAAAACTATTTCATCAGTAAAATAATAGAGGCGGATTAGATGACCTCTTAGGTCCCTTCCAGCTCCAGAGCTATAATTATCTATGGAGGCAGAAGAGTCAAAGAAGATTTTAAGCTTGCAATTTTTGAATCCAAGGAGAATACATAAAGCAACTTAGAAATTGGGAAGGAAAATAAACTTTCAGGGTTGGGGCAGGATGCTGGAGAGCAATTAATTGCCATAGGTTGCCTTAAAAAAGCCCTTTAAAATAACTTGTTTGGTCCAGATAGCATTCTTGTGAAGTAGGTATTTAAGGCACTGTTATCCTTTATTTTAGAGAGGACAAAAACCAAAACTGAGAAAGTTTGAGTGACTTGCCTATCATGACACAATTAGGAATCAGAGGTGGGATTCAAACCTGCAGCTCATCTGATTTCAAGCACAACAATTGGCTATGAGATGGTAGGATCCCAATAGAAATGTCCTGAGACAGTTGTGATGATATGGGAACAGGGTTAAATACCAATGTTCAAGATACCAATTTGAGAGATATTTCTCTAGAGAGGACAATAGAAGCCATGGTGGCAGATCAATTGATCTTGTCTGAGAATAATGAATATGGACAGTGAAAAGCAGAGAGACTAGGAAAGAGTCTTCTGTGCCTAGTTAAAAGTGAATATTTCTAGAAATCTCAGAATCCAAAATTTTAAATGTGATACCTGTGGTTATTTTTATAGATGTATAAACAAATTAAAAGTGATTCTGAATAGGCATTCAGGCTTTGGAGTATATGTCTGCATATTTTGAGGTTTACCTATCATTTATGGAATCTATCTTAACCTATTAACACCATATCAGAGTGTGTTCTCAACACAGACTGCAATGGCTAGAAGTTTATATAATTTGTAGTTAAGGAAAAAAAAACTAGATTAAACCTGACCTGGAAAATGAAAATGAAAAATGAGCTAATGAGCAAAATCAGTGCAGAATGTCCCTAGCAAGCAGGCCAGGCAAAACTATGTAGTTGAGTCGCTTCAAACATTCACCTCTTCCCATCCCCACCCTGTAAGAAGAAAAATAACTGTTGAGTCTACAGAATTCAAGAATGTGATATGTCCCAGACTTTCTTGAATTGCTTATAAAGCCTTTTTGCAATGAGCTTATTTAGAGAGATTGAGGATAAGCCCAGAAGGTCACCTGCTTAATAATGACAGCTCCGTTTCTATATCAGCTTAAGACTTACAAAGCACTTTCTTCACTTCAGCTCTGGGGAGGCAGATAATGCAAGTATAAATACCCCCAATTTATAGATGAGAAAACTAAGGCTCAGAAGTATGTTCTTCCAAGATTCCATAGATATTTATTGTCAAATCTCAAATGTGAGCCAAAGCCTATTACTTGTAAGGCCAGAAATCTTTTCATTATTAATACCTTTCAGATAAGACTTTTTTCATTTATTATGTTGTATGTATGTATTTAGGTGACAGAATGGATATTGTTTTACTCTTGGATGTGAGAAGACTTGAGTTCAAATCTTCCCTCAGATACTGCCCAGCTGTATGATTCTGAGCAAGTTACTCTGAGCCTGAGTTTTTTCATCAGCAAAATTGAAGACAATAGTAAGACCCACCTCACAGGGTTTTTTTAAGGATCAAATGAGATAACATCTGTAAAGGGCTTTCAGAAGCCTCTGATCACTATCCACATGCTAGATGATGTTATTTCCTTTTAACAACTTGCCTTTTAAATTACCTGATTTAAACCTCTGCGGCACAGAACTTAGCATGTGTATTAAGTAAGGGAGTTATATAGGCATTTAGAAATAAAACAGCTGAGAACCTGCAATAATAGCCACTTCTGCCCCTTGCCTGGCAGACAAAGTACAGACACTAGTCTGGCATTCAAGACTCTTCACAATCTGGCTTCAGCCTTTTGTCACCACCTTACCTCAAACTACTTCCCACCATGAAGTCCTTTGTCCAATCAAAATGGACTTTATGTTCATCATCTCTTCTGGGTTCAGGTCATCTTGTCGAGGTCTCCTTCATCATCTCTGCCTATTCAGTTTTTCTTTTCCTTTAATTTCAGCTTTCCAAACTTCTAGTCCTAGAAGTAATTTGGTTCTCTCTCTTTCTTTCTCTCTCTCTCTCTCTCTCTCTCTCATAATAGGTTATTTAGACTTTTCTTAGCACTTATATTCTAATTTGTATTGTGATTATCTGTAAGCAGTATATTACCTCCCTGAAGTTAGAAACTATTTTATTCACCTTATTTCCAATGCTAATCCTTTGTAAATAATTTCTGACCTTCACATATCTCTCATATCTGTGCCTTCTCATCCTTTACCCTAATTTAGACCTTTATCATCTTTTATTTAGACTATGGAAATAGCCTTAAAATTAGTCTTCCTGCTAGAGTCTTTTCTTTCCAGTTCATTCTACACACTGTAGAAGTGGCTCCCCCTTAAATAGAAGGTACTCCTTTCTCACTACTGACTCAGAATTCCTATTATCCTTCAAAGCACAGATTGGACATGAGGCCTTTTCTGATGTACCTAGTTTTAATGTCCTATGTCTGAAATTATTTTGTCATAGTCTGTATTTCCTTTTCTTTATACATGTCAGTTCTACTTCCAGTAAAATATCAATTCCTTCAGGGTAAGGGCTGTTTTTCATTATCTACTTGCATGCATACATACATACTTACATTCATTTACTATATTGCACATAGTAGGCACTTAAAACATTTTACATGAATTGTAACATGTACCATAATTCATTAGAGAATCAGAGGAATAATCAACTTTATAATGTAATCAAATTAAACACTATGGAAAGTCAATCCATTAGTAAACATTAATTTAGCAGTGTGCCAAGCACTGAGCTAAACTTTTCTCTATTAATGTCTTTTGGAAGGTCATGGGTTAATCCCTAATAAATGAGAGCTTCTACTTCTTGATTTGATTTGGATGAAGCATTAATTAGGACATTAGTGGGTTTCTCATTGATGCTTACGTAGAAGGATGTGCTGGGTCATGTTATGAGTCTGAGTGCCTTAGTATAGGTCATGATTGTATCAAATCATATCTACATGCTAGTCCAAATGATTGGATCTACATGAATAAAAGCATCATCCAATGTGATGGGTCCCAGTTATCTCACAAATAAAATAGTCTTTGGGGAATATAGATGGGGACAATAAGTCAAAACATTTTTCTGTTTTTAAGAAGTAAAACAAATAAAAACAAGCAGTTTTTGACTTTGACTATTGACAGTCCCCTATTGCATTGTTGATGTAATTTCTCTATGTCTTTGGTGGTTTAAATCATTTTTCTTCATGATTCCCATTGGAAAAAAATTCATTCATTATACTTTATAGGTCATAGGAAAATGAACTGGTCTATCATTGATGCTTTACATTAAGCCAGTTAACGATTTATGATACCATAAATGTGTACTTTGCCAAAGAATAAGACTAGACACAATATGTTAATTCTGATATAGCCTAATAATGGGTCTGTGTAGCCACTGGACACTAAAACGTTAATTGGCTGATTTTCCAGTGACTAAGTTTCTCAATTTGATACCAGAATAATACCTCCAAACATACTGCGATTTTGCCAAGTACCTATTTGTACCTCACATATTAATTAATTAGTACCTATTATGAGCTCAGCTTTGTGCTCGACTCTGTGGGTGGGAGTGGGTGGAGAAGATGGCAATAGCAATAATTCTCATTTTTGTATTTGGTTGTAATCTATAATTTCTTTCTTTTTAAAGATATAATATATTTTGTATTGGTGCAACACACTTCCCAAGATACACCCAACCAGCTCCACTCCCTTAGCGGACATTTACAAAAAATGATTTACCAAAACAACCTACCAATTAATGAATGAATGATCCAGCTTTTATTAACTACTTACTCTATGTCAAGTACCATGCTAAGTTCTAGAGGTAAAAGTATAGGCAAATAAGGCAGTGTTTTCTATAAAGGAATTTACATACTAATGGGGGAAGATAGCTAGTTTATACATGGTAAACTTGAAGGTGAAGTATGCAAGGAAGGAAGGAAGGATGGAATAAAAAGCAAGGAAGGAAGAAAAGAAGGAAGAAGGATAGAAAGAAGGAAGTAAAGAATTAAAGAAGGGAAGAAAAAGAAGGAAGGAAGAAAAGAAAGAAGAAAGGGAACAAATATTTATTACAGTTGAGTAAACTGAGACAGAAAAGATGTTAAGTGACTTGCCAAGGATCACAGAGTTGGTAAATATCAAAGGCCAAATTTGAACTCAGTACTTCTTTACTACAGATCCAAAGATCTATCCTCTGCAAAACTCTTTCCTTGTATCCTTTTTTATGTGACAAAACTGAGCCTGGAGAGAGGTAGAGTTCCCCACTCATTATCCTATAGCTAGATATTAAGTGGTGAAGCCAGGATTTAATTTCAGCTTTGCTGAATCCAAGTCCAGCTCTCTTTTGAATAAATATCCTATTCTTTCCCAGTTTCAGCAGAGAGTAACTTTTATTTGTTCAGTATTTAAGTTTGAGGAACTATGCCAGATTCCCCAAATAATCAGCCACCAAAGTCCAAAACTTCTTTACCTATCTTAGGGGTGGGGTAAGCAGGTTATTTAAAAGCTATAGAAAGAAATAGTCAGTACACTTGTCTCCTAATTTATTCATCTATTCAACAACCACTTCAGATGATTTTACATTTATATCAAGCTTTAAGTGTTATAAAGCACTCTTTTGTGTTTTACAACTTTGTGGGATTCCAGTATTATTATCCTTAGTTTATAGACAATATAAATGAGATTCAGAGATGTACAGGATCTTACTCAATTGTTACAAAGGGGAAGAACTTAATCTGGGTCTCCCAAACTTTATGTCCAACATTCTACCCACTATATCATCCTAGGTACTATACTAAACACTGGTGAAGATAAAATGATCACTAAAATTTATTCCAGGCCCACTCGAATAGTGCAATAACTGTATTAGAGAGATTCAAAGTACCCTACAAGTAATCTTGTAGGGTACTTTGAATCTCTCTGAAGAAATCAAGATAATTTCTAGCTAGAAAGATCAAAGAAGGTTTAATGGAGGATGTTGTCTTTGATTTGGGCCTTTAAAGAGTGTAGGCAATTTGATGGAGTGGCTAGAAAGCTGGTCTTGGAGTAAAAGAGAATTGAATTTAACAATCCAGACTCTTAACAGCTTTGTGACACTGGGGAAATCACTTAAAATGGCTCAAAGCCTTAGTTTCCTTATCTGTAAAAGCAAGATGCTAGTAGTATATACCTCACAGGATTTGCATCTTACAAATGTTAAAATGTTACATAAATTCTACCTATTATTACTGTTATCACTTTTTTCTCAACTTACTTTGGAACTTCATCTTATCATTAGACTTTCCACATTGAAAAGATTTTTGCCTAGAAGACTGTTCTTCTGATTGGTGAATCCCTGGTCTGGACAACTATTTCTTTTTATTTTTTAATTTTTATTTTAAATATTTTCCTATAGTTACATATTTCATGTTCTTTTCCTCTCTTCCAAACCCACCTAACCCCACCTTAGCCAACGCACAATTCCACTGGGTTTTTACATGTATCATTGATCAAGACCTAATTCCATATTATTGATAGTTGGACTAGAGTTATCATTTAGTGTCTACATCCCCAATAATATCCCCATCAGCCCATGTGTTCAAGCAGTTGTTTTTCTTCTGTGTTTCTCCTCCCACAGTTCTTCCTCTGAATATGGTTAGTTTTCTTTCTCATAAGCCCCTGAGCCTTGCTCTGGATCCTTGCATTGCTGCTAGTAGAGAAGTCCATTATACCACAGTGTATCAGTCTCTGTGTACAATGCTCTCCTGGATCTGCTCCTTTCACTCAGCATTAATTCCTGGAGGTCATTCCAGTCTTAGAGATTTGCCCATACCACTGAGAGATGATGGGATTTTCCCAGTGTTTGTCAACTAGCATATATCAGAAGAAGGGTTTGAAATCAAGTCCTTGTGGATCCACCCAGCAGTTTTCTATCCCCTACAACATGTTTCCTCTTTTTATTATTGTCAGTATCACTACCATTATTTGGTTTAGAGGTAGAGAATCTTGTGAGTGAAGATGGGACTACTGGATCAATTCTAGTATTTTATTTAGGGGGAGCTGAAAACTTCCTCTTGCCTTTGGATGCCAGTAGGCAGCTTTGTACAAGATGGGAAGCAATGGTGTGCCCTTGGAATTATCTAGTAGTACCAGGGAACATATTTAGCATGTCCTGTGCACTGCAGAGACTGTGAGACTGACCAGTCAGTGATGAGAAGTCAAGTTACCCATTCTATGAGTGATGAGAAGAGCAGTTCCCACATTTCAGTCATAGAGTGTTAAAGCTGGAAATTACTTTAGAGGTCATCATGCTAATTCCTTTCATTTTACAGATGAGAAAGAAATAGATTGAAGAATAGCTAGTAAGTGGTAGATCTGGGATTTCAACCCCATACCATGTTTACTCTTTCCTTTTTAATTGTGCTGAGAAGCAATAGTCAAAGGGAGAATTGGTCCCCTCCATGCTAGGCGGATGCTGAATTCACTATATGATTCTGAGAAAGTGATTAAAGAAGAAAATTGGTTTTCTTCTTTTAAATTGTGTATGGTTCTGTAATAGAGAGTTATGAAGGGATTCTTAAACACAAGGTTCCTTTTTGTGGTAGAAGATAGTGTAATGGATGGATGGTGATTGTTATCATTGGACGTAAGTTATTCTCTATCGTATTCTTGTTGATAATCATTTTCCCCCTTTTGCACCTACCTTCTTAAAAAGTTACTTTTGAATAATAGTAAAGCATGTTTTCTTCAAACTGTGCTTTCATCTCTTAAAAAGAGCCCATTAACCATGCGCGGGGGAAAAAAATGTCTCTTTAGAATTCGAATGCCTGCTTAATTCCCAAGGAAGCTATCTTCAGGTTTTGTTAAATGAAAACATTTTTTCTCCGTTTCTGAGCCGTGTGTGTTGGAGGAGTTATGCTCCCAGCAAATTGCCATGGTTGGTCTGTAAACCCCAGGAAAAAGGTTTTATAATGAAAATGCTGACAGGTCCTTATCTATAGCAGTATGAGTAGTATTGCTATGATCTCATTTATTGTAGAAACTGGATTCTTATTTTGACCAAAGGGGGAAGGGCAAGCTTCCTCCAGAGCTTTGATGTTGTGAATTTTTTATCTTGAAAAGTTCACACAGGAAGAGCTAAAGGGAAATGGGAAAACAGAAAAATATGAAGGGCGACCTCTATATTTGAGGAAAAGCATTAGCTCAAATTGTAGCTGAATGTGCCTGGACAGTGGGGCATGAGCTGCTGGCTCTTTGAAAGAATTGTTTCTTTGTGACTGGATCAGGGGGTCGTTGAATGAAAGCCAGAAGGGACTTCAGATGTCATCTGGTCTAATTCCCTGATCTTATAAATGAGGAAGAGATATGTGCAAGGTGAAACAGGTAGTAAGTAGCAGAGTCAGCTTTTGATACCAGGTTCATTGACTTCAAAACCGGTGCTTTCCCTTTACTGTACTCTCTTATAACCATTCAGGCTTGGACTGAGATATAGAATTGTAAAGTATGGAAAGAATTAGAAGTCATCTAACCTAATCTCGTGCCATTTAAGTTCAAATCGGCTGTAAACGTTTACTAGCAGATCCTGGACCATTCACTTAACCTCTCTGTGTTTCTCTACCTGAAGGGGATATTATAATTGGTCTTGTAGGCTTCACTTAAAGGGCTTAAGAAGCAGACCTCACTAACTTATGAAGGAGCCTTTTCCTTTTTTGACAAATCCAGTTGTGTTTTTGCTTTCTATCAAACTGAAACCTGCTACCCATTCATCCTCTTTATGTCCATTGAAACAATTTAGAATATGTAATAGCATTTACATAATGCTTTAAGTTTTGCCAAGTGCCTCACATAGACAATTTCATTTGGTCTTCACTATCCCCAGATACTATAGATGAGGAAGTAGATTAGGGTTGTGAAGGGGGAAACCGAGGATAATATAAAAGTAAAATGACTCGTTCAGACCCACATAACTAATATGAGATGGAGGCAGTATTTGAACTCAGGTCTTCCTGATTGAAATCCAATATTCTTTCCATTATGGCATCTAGCTTCTTTATCCTTTTTCTACAAAATAACCCTTTAAATATCTGGAAAATATTACTTTTCTATTTGCCAATAAAAAAAAAACACGATACTGTCCCTGTGTCTCATCGTTTTCCCTGTTCCCCTGAACCCTCATTCTATATTATCTGTTTTACTCATATCAACTTCACAGCAAACTAAAATCCCTCTCTCTATAAATATATATTTTCACTTGAAGAGTTATTAATTGACCAAGATCTCTTCCATCATTTTCAGTTGATTTTAAAAATCTATATTGGGACTTCACATTTCTCCTTGTTAGACTGTGTTCCTTTTCCTGTCTTTCCAGGTCATTTTTTCCTAGTTCTATGGGTCAGTATACTGACTATAGCAAAGAAATAATTTTCTCTACTTTAAATTTATTTCTTCTCTTTTCAGGCACCCACCAGGGTGCTATAACCAGTAAAAAGCTATGCAAGAATTAATAGAGTTTGCTCTTGTGACTTGCTGAAGTTGAAGGCCTGGAAGAGTTTCTAGTGCAGAAGATTATTGTAGAAAGCATGTTAGGTAGCAGGTGTAGACAGCAGGTTACATTAGCATGGCAGTGTGGGGAAAGGAGGAAAGGCCCTTATGGTGATAGTAAAAATAGGAGCTGATATTTATATAGGGCTTTGATGTTTGCAGAATGCTTTACACCTATTATCTTTGTTGAGTCTCATAATCCTCTGATATAAGCAGGGAATGCATTTTACAGATAAAGAACCTGGGACAGAAAGAAGTTACACAATGTCAGAGTTGGGATTTGAACCCAATTTTTCCTGAACTCAAGTCCCCAACATCACCCTGAAGACTGTACATTCAGTCACTGGAATCATACAATTTAGGAGTAACAGAGATGAGATGATAGTGATATAACTTAGGCCGCTATAGTAGTCAGTGCTGGGAAATTAGACAGATCATAAGGAAAGTTCATTCATCAGGGTGTATATTGAAAAAGGAAGAGTAAAGAATACTAAATACTAAATACTAAAGAATAGTATCTATTTAGACTGCATCTATGATGCATAGGCATTTCTAAAGGAATAATGTCAGTGTGTAAAATCATTATCTAATACTCAATTAACCAAGCAATCTGTCTGTAATCTATTCAAGTAACTTCTGTGTTATAAAAGCACTGTATGAGCAGCTTCATAAAAGAGGCATGCAGATATGATCCCTGCTCTCAGGAATACTGATGGAGTTGGAATGGCTTGAGTTCATCCCCATCTTTAACCCATAGACTCCCCCAGCACTATGACTATAGTGACCAAGGAAGTTTGGTGTAGATCTGAGACAGTTTGGGTTAACTTTTCCCCCAAGTGGAGTGATCTGGGAGCTTACTGTAGGTTTTTTGGGCCAGAAGAATATAAAAGCATTTTAGAACTTTTAGGAGCTCTCAAGAATAGAGAACCTCCAAACCGACTGCTTTTAACCTTCTTGCCCTGGCTTTTATATTCCTGACCTGCTTTTATCTGCCTTGGGAATTGCTTTTACCTGGGGATACTGGATAACATCTTAAATCAAAGGATTATTTGTTTGAGATTTCAGGTTTGGTATGATCTGGTACACCAGCAGGCATTGCAACCTGAACATTTTCTATAGTCTCTTGTCACCTGTAATTGTCATGCCTTTCATTGACTTGATTTGATTTCACTCAGTGTCCCCTTGAAACAGCCTTGAAGCAAGTGAGCGTCAATCTGGCTTCTAATGTAATTGTAGTCAATTAAAGGATAATATGAGCAGAATTCATGAGACTTGTAGGATTTTAGTCTCTTTTATTAAGGAAATGTCATAATTATGTTAAGTAGGGAGAAACAGACTTGTAAGAAAAATTAGGTATGTTGGTCCTATTCCAATGTATTCTCAGTTTTAGCAGACTAATTGCTCTTCCAAGCAGAAAGAAGTGGTGTAGAATGGGATTATTATCCATTGGAGGCTTAGTGAATGAGACCCAATAGGAATAAAGGGTGAATTCAGCAGTTTGTTCCAAGTAGACTTTAGAAAACATAAATGAGCTAGCCTTGTACTCAGGCTGAAACTCCTTTACTTCTTCCTGATGCCTTGTCCACCTCATTCAGCAGTTCAGAGGTCCCGCCTGATATTATTAATGAATTTGGTATTCCATGTCCTGTCTAGTGCCTGCAATTTATTCAGTTAGTCCAGCAAAAAGGGTTAGCTAATATAATGAAACTGTGCCTTTGGAATAGCCACTGGAATAAAAGCCTGTCAGAGCTCTGCCATTAACTACCTAAATAACTGGATCAAACATTTCCTAATGACTTTCCCAAATGCCAGGCACTTTGATAAGCCCTGTTTCTACAAATATAAGCAATGTCAGGTCCTACTCTCCAAAAGTTTATGTTTAAGGGAAGAAGGTAAATATGTTGGAGACATGGGAAAAAAAGGAAGGAGAAATGAGATGGGACTAACTGCTGGTGAGAAAATGGATAACGCCAAAGGTGAGTTGAGCCAGGAGCATAGTGAGCATGACTGCATGCCCTCATGAAAGGATCAAGCTAAGTACTTCTCGATCAGGACAGTGATGTTAAATCTAGAGGTGTGGAGGATAGGGAGAGGAATAGATCAAGCTGGGCTGTAACCTAGAGAGTGAAGAAATCAAGAAGCTGAATTAAGCTCAGAGTAAATTAACCTACCTAGACCTCCACTTCCCCCTTTGTAGAATGAAGCTATTGGTTTAAAACACAGCTAAACTCAGATTGAGCATCTAGGTGCCTCAGTGGAAAGAGTGGTGGACCTGGAGTCAGGGAAATCTGATATCAAATCTGACCTCAAACACTTACTAGCTATGGTACCCTGGGGAAGTCACAACTTTTTTTTGGCCTTAAACCACCAAAAAGAAAACAGCAAACCACCCTAACATCTTTACCAAGAAAACCCAAGGAGAGTACTGGGATGCTATAGCCCTTGGGACCATGAAGAGTTGTATAGGAATGAAAAAAAAACAATTTAGTGGGTTTTTTTGGATTAGTGGTTGTTGATAAGAAATTTGGTAAAATATTTCTAGGTAATGGTTTCCTTCCAGATCTCCTTTTGGAACAAACGGCAAAAAGATGAAATCTCTTATAGCTTGGAATCTCAACCCCTAGAATTTATAATGTATTTTAAAAAGCAGTAACTAATAATTTTTCTTTGCAAATCAACATCTTTAAAATTATTCTTGGCTCCATTTTTGGTGATCTAGTTTAATAGAAAGCTGTCTTCCAGCTCACAGATTTCTATCCATTGTACCTTTCATTTAACAACTGAAGAACACAGTGCCTAGACTGACTTCATATTAAGCCTATGTTCTGTATATGCATCATTTCCCAAGAAAGAGAGAAATGGGCTTCCTCTCTCATGGCAGATGGGCACAGAAACCAACAAATCTAGCTGTTGCTAGTTAACAGAATTCAGAGCTTGGTCTGAGAAAGAGAAATAATATATGAAATGCTATCCATTATTCCAAATTGAAGGTCACTGACCACTTTAGAGTTGGACATGGGTAGCAGTAAATCTGTCCTCAACCTCAGCATGCCATTTATCTCTTCTAAGTCTGGCTTGCAGGAAATCTCTAAGAGGAAATAACAAGACAGGAACTAGAGGGAAGTGGTTCATACCTGCTTTTTAAAGAAGCAGGTGGAGAAAGAGCCAGAAGAGACAGGTTTCTAGGACATATATAAACATAAAATCGAAGCTTAAGGCATATATTATGTTATTAAATAGAAAAAATAGTTAATAAAGATCTGCCGACTTTAAACTCATGCACAGATTATTCAACTTATTCTTCTTACAGTCCATTTAGAATCATATTTTTATAGCTTTTGATATTAAAAATGATTTTCTCACAAGACCATTACAAGAGTTACTACTTCTGTTTTTCAGATGAAAATATTAAGGCTCAGAGGGCAGCTAGATGGCAAAGTTGGTAGATAGCAGGACCTGAAGTTAGGAAGACTTCCTTTCTTGAGTTCAAATCCTGCCTCATATTACTAATTCTGTGTCCCTGGATAATTCACTTAACCCTGTTTGCCTTCATTTCCTCATCTCACATAAAATGAGTTGGAGAAAGAAATGGCAAACCACTCTAGTGCCTGTGCTAAGAACACCTTAAATGGGGTCATGAGGAATCAGACAAGACTGAAAACAACTCAGCAACAACAAATAATGACAATATAGTACATATATTTTGTATATACATATACATGTACATATATACATATACATATATATGCATGTGTATATGTGTGTCACACACTATTTACTATTCTTGGATTAAGAAGCCTTGCCCATCCTAGACATTTCTTTGGGTAGTACTGGACATGGCCATATAGTAGAAAAAGAAAATATACAATTTATGGATGATACACAGTTTTCCTGGTAAAAAGCTTTTTTAGATCCCAGAAGCCTACAGTACACAGGCTAGTTCAGTAACACACAGAGGCAATGAGGTCCTTCTCTAAGCAACCCAAAACACACCTTGATAATGACAGCTTATATTTGTAAGAATGATATATTTGGAGAAGGTACCCAGGATATTAGTTGGATGACAGACTTGAAAGATGGAGTCACTCCTCTCTGTTCCTGAACATTCCTGAGAGGTTTCACTCTTGCATTTCTGTCCTTACATATTTCTAAAATTTCTTATGCATACAAAACACTTTCTTCATGTGGATCCTATAAGCATACCAGTATAAATTATTATTATTCTCATTGACATAAGAGCTTCATGAAAGTTAATTGGCTTTTCCATGTCCATGCATAGTGAATGGTAGAGCTAAGACTTGAACCCTAGGTCTCTAGACTTTATGCTCCTTCCAAAATCACTCTACTTTTAATTTGGTCAGTTTCTACAAACTGAATCTTACATACTGATTCAAACTTTGTATTTGAACCCAAACCATAAGGGTACTGTTTATTGACTCTTTAACATCCTTACAAAGCATCTATACATGGTAGATCTCAAAAATCTAGAATGGTACTTTTTTGGCTGACCTAAATCTAGTTTTCTTTTTTATATTCTTTCATTTATTTACTTGTTTGTTTGTTTGTTTATTTTTTAAAAGCCCTTACCTTTTGTCTTAGAATCAATAGAGTATATTGGTTCCAAGGCAGGAGAGAGGAAAGGGTAAGGCAAATGGGGTCAAGTGACTTGCCCAGGGTCAAAGAGCTGGGAAGTGTCTGAGGTCAGATTTGAACCTAGAACCTCCCATCTCTAGGCCTGGCTCTCAATCTACTGAGTTACCCAGTTGCACCCTCTTTTCATATTCAATAGGTCAGCCCTTTTGGTATCTCCATCTGTTCATGGACTTTGTATTGGCCTGCCATATTGCATATATGGGCTGGAATTTAAACCCATCCAAAATATTGATTAAGTCTAACTTTCTGCATTTATTTCATATTATTCCTCTTCACAATCCTGTGTTCTGAAGCTTCACATCAGTCTCATTTGACTTCTGAAAAGTCAGTTTTTTGATGGATTATCACTTTAAAGGAACAGGCTAATCTGCATGTTTTAATTATAGACAAGTTTCTGTGCCAACCATACTTTTATGTAACCCTAGCACTTAAGTCTTTAGTACCCAATTATATGTAAATGTCTTGAAGACCCTATAATTTTGGTTGGGGTGTTACTGTGTAATCCAAGTCTTTCTTGAGTATTGGAATAGAGAGTCATTTGTTGGCAAGAGTTGCCTGGCCACTGAAAACATTAATGAGACATGTTGATCTCATTCATTTGTTAAAAGGTCATAATAGAATCTGAAATAGCTTTACCTGCAACCTTAATAAAAGTGTGATAGGATCTATTCCACTTGTTTTACAGTGTAATAAACATATTCACCAACCTGTTGTTATTTACCCAAGGCGATTAAGGTGGTGAGAAGTAGAATGAGGATTTGAACCTTTGTCTTCTGAGTAAATATCTATGATGATTTCCATCATTTGTTCAGTCATTTTTCAGTTGTGTTTGACTCTTCATGACCCTGTTTGGAGTTTTTTTTAGCAAAAATAATGGAATGGTTTAGGATTTCTTTCTCTAGCTCATTTTAAAGATCAAGAAACTGAGGCAAAGAGAGTTATGTGATTTGTTAGGGGTCACACAACTAGTAAGCACTGAAACCAGATTTGAACTCAACAAGAGGGGTCTTCCAGACTCCAGCTGAGCACTCTATCCACTCTACCACATTAGCTGGTCCCTTCATCATTACCTGCCCCAGCTTCTATTATATTACTGCTAATTCTGAACAAATTGTTTAAAGAATGAGATATTTACCCAATTTATAGGACCATAGAATGTCAGTCCAGAAATAAACTTTATCAGTCATCTAGTCAAAGTCCTTAATTTTAAACATGAGGGGGAAAAGGGATTTCAGAAAGATGAATCACTGTGCTGGATGCTAGAGATACAGAAAAATGAACTATATAGTTCTTACCATCAAGGATTTCACGGTTTTATAAAACTATAATACTAATACAAAGAATAGAAGAAAATAAACTGGAGTTGGGAGTTCCATTCAGAAATTCCCTAGGTATCCAGGGAATTTCCAGGTCTTGTTCTTATTTATTGAACAAAGGAAATGTCTTCTAAAATATGTTTAGAGTTTTAGAGTTATCCAGGGCAATAGATTAGGGTTAGAGTAATCCAGGGCACAGAGGTTATATGACTTGTCTAGCATCATGCAACCAGTATAATATGAAGTCAAGACCTGACTCTACATTTTCTGATGTGAAACACAAGTCTCTGTTTACTATTCCCCTAAATCTCTTCTTTTCTCATATTGATTCAAATATAGATCTTAACATTTTCCCAGATGTTATTTGTAATATCTATGTATATACATATTTAATATTTCCTATCATTATTTTCTTTGTAAGAAAAAGTACGATGAATAGAAAAAAAGAAGTGGTGATAAAAATGGTTAAAATTTCTTTATTTGAATGGAAGGAAAATAAAATTAAAACTATATATTTTTATAAATTTACACAAATTTATATTTTTATAATTATATATTTATGATATATATTTTTAATACAGTATTTCTGAACAGTGACGTTTTTTCCCTTCAAAGAAGTTTCAGTCCAGTCACATGTCCACCATTGGTTGATTAATTCATATATATATATAAAACTAGGTACCAAGATATATGTCTTAGTTTTTGTCTAATTGGTCCATGGTGCCACAGGGACAACAACACCAAAAACTCGATTTGATCTCTCTCTATATCATATCTTTTCTTTCTTCTTGATGATAACACTAATTATTGTTAGTAATAATAGTAATACTAGATTAGTCACTACATTTTGCCATGATAGCATTAAATTATGGGGAACCTGATCCTCTGAAATGAAAAGATATTCTTTACATTTTATCTAGTTAGTCACATTTTAAATTTCTCATTATATTTTCCTACCCCCATGGGTAAATTGGCTTCCTTTTTTTTAACTGTAGACACAAGTTCTAAAAAAATAGAACTTTCCAAATTATTGAATATTAATGAATGTTTTTACAAGGTCACTATGATAATGAAAGCCCTACCCACCCCCACCCCCCAACTTTGCATCCTGAGATTTGTGCTTCACTGACAGCTCATTACCTGATCTGGATGTTTTTCAAATTGTCATTCTTAATTAATTTCCATTGAAATTGCATGGAGAAGAATGATTAGTTTATGTTTTCTTGCATTACCTCATATTGCAATGACACTAGTAATTGCATTACCCCTTAATAAGCAGTGTGAGGCTTAGACTAGTTTAGAACTCTGATTTCTGGATTATGCTATTTTTTCCCATAGGGAGAGAGGCTCATTAAGTACCACCTGTTATAGAAACTGCTTACTCCTGATGTTTCCTCACTTCCAGAAATTTTTGAAGTCAGAGAGTCAACAAACATTTATTAAACACCTACTATGTGCCAGACACCACGTTAGGCACTAATGATATAAAATGAGCCAACATAAAGCCTCTGTCCTCATGAAAGTTACAATCATTGTGATGATCCTTTTTTTGTTTTTTGGTCTCTAAGGATGTTGCATCCTTCCCTGTGTGTTGTTTCTTGAAGGTGATGACAAGGGATATCTCAGAAAAACATTCTCAGATATGTTGGTCATTAGGTTGGGGCTAGATTTCATTAGTGGCCATCTTGCTTCATGGTCTGATCAGATCAGAGCATTTTTAAGCCTGTTCATTGTTCACAGATAAGCAGAGATTTTTGTTCTCCCAGGAACACCGAAATAGGACAAACCTCCCAGGATCCATATCTCATAGAATAGAATCCTAGGAACACACACACAAACTTAACAATTTGATATGAATAAGAGAACTCTTAAACCATTGCTAATAAAGGAATTTTACTTTGCTGTAGAGGAAAGTGTACCAGATTTGAAATCAAAGTGGCTGGGCTTCAGTCCTAGTTCTGCCACTGGTCAGATATGTGACCTTCTACTTGTTATCACCCTTTTTTCTCTTGATTTTCTTTTCTATAAAATTAATTCTCAGACCCTTAGTAGCCCTAGTCTAGCAGAGACCTAAAGTGACTCAAATAAAAAGAGGAGTGGTGTTTTTCTCATTAGTTCCTGTAAAAGACTTCTGAATGAGCAGTCCTTCATGCTTGAGTCACCAATACTCTTTGATACATTTGAAATGGAGACCATCGAACAAATTGGAGATGTTTTGTCATACATGTCCTTGAGCAACAGTCAAACAGTAAGTACTGAGTTTCAGGTGAATAATTCTAGACTTATGTTGACAACAACAGCCACGAAGGTGGCTAAAGCAAGAACTGTGGAGAGATTAGAACTTGATCAGACATAGAAGATACCAGAGTCATCCACTGCATCCTGGACTATGTCTAGTCATCCTGACTTCTGTCTTGCACTGGACTTTGATGACTCTGGACAAAAATATAAGGCTAATGACTTTGCCTCACCTAAATCCTACTCATGTTCAAGTTTAGGCATCCCCTCATAATGTAATTGGTCTTCTTCATAAAAATGAAGAATAAAAAACCATGTTCCCAGCCCTGTCCTAGGCCCAAAGGATAGATAGAATGATCAGAGTTTATATTCTCAGTCAAAGTGAGCTAAATAGTCTCTGATCCTGCAAGCACACTGAATGAAGAAATGTGCCATGAAAGTATTAGCATTTTCAGGTTCTTTTTGAAAACTGAGAAGGAATTGGTGATTGTGTCAACATTTTTCAAAGATATAGAAACTGTCTAGAGGATTTCTTTGTTTTTCCCAAAACAGATGGCAGAAAATCATATAAAATACATATTATGAATTGCCTACTTAAAAAGTTAATGCTGATGAACACCTTGGGGATATATGCTCTCAAAGAAAAATTAAATTTACTGCTTGATTTAACCAGGAACCTTTTTATTAAATATAGGGAAATGTAGTCTAAATTAAAATTAAGGTATTTCTGATTGAGTAACTTTCATAATTATCTGTAGTCAAAATACTAGTATTGTGTGTTATATTCTATCATCCCCATCTTTCTCTTTCTCCACCAGCTGAGAGTTTAGAATCACCTTTTTGAGGAAAAGAAAATCTTTGATTAGGTAAAAACTTTGTCTGGATGATCAGCATTTTGTTATTTACCACAATATGGCTCAAAATATGTTGTGGAGGATTAAATGAAAAGGCCATAACCAATACTGTGTGTTTTTCATTAAACAGATTGAGGCCTCTGACATATTTACAATAATTAAGAATTTCAAGTGAAATTTGTTTCAAAAATCCTAATGTAGGGTGGCTGGGTGAGAGACACTGTATAAACATCTAGATTCAACTAAATAATCGAATTTCCAAAGAGATGTTTGTGTAAAGGAGGATAAATTATAGCATTACTATGAAAAGAGTCAATGATTAAATGACTTACTTTTTTTCTGCAAAAACAAACAAATTGCTCTATCAGAGCTACTCTACAGGTGGACCTCCTTTTCCATCAGTCATTGATGCTAGATGTTCTTGGAAAAGTTAAAATGGAATATTATTCCTTCCCTTCATGCATTCTGTTCTTTGGGCAAACCCTCCCCTACAGAAAATCTCCTCAAACAAAAACTGTTCGTCTTCCCCTAAACATCTCTGTACCTGATATAAGGGTTAAATATGACTTAGACCATGATTTTAGAAGAAAATGAGCTACTTACAAGTTATTCAACAGTTAACAGAAAGTGATTTACTTAGTCATAACTTAGAAAGGATATTCAACAAGGATGCCAGTCTTGTCAACTTGGTTAGTTGTGGCACAGAGAAATCCACCAAATCTGAAAGGTCTTACTGTGCTTTTTTATGCCTTTTAGTGTCCAAGAAACCATCTCCACAGAAGTAGTACACTTTGAACCTTGACTTGCTGGACCAATCAAGTCTTGGGAAAATACTTGGTGTCTTTTGGGGAAATACTAATGTAACTCATGTTGGGAAGGAAAGGGAAGAGGGACAAGTTTGGGACATGGAGGAATGATTAAAATTGTGAAGATTATTTCTTCTCCATGACTTACAGTTTGGTGACCTATAAATTTCCAGCTTGATGGCAAAGTAGATAGAATACTAGACATGGAGTTGGGAAGGTCTTCTTTCTGAGTTCAAATCTGGCCTTAGACACAGGGACTTTGACCATGGGCAAGCCATGTAAGGGTTAAAATAGGGGTTTTGACAAAATTAGAGAGCAGCTTTTAATAACTTAAGTCTTAATGAGAATATAGTAGAGTTGTAAATTAATATTATCTCTTTAAGCAAGAGAAAAGAAAACTTATAGTGGGTTTTAACAATTAACAGTTTAGTTTAATTGTAATAGAGACTATAAAAGAATATAGTAAAATAAATATAGTAAAGGATAGAAATATAGGAAAGAGGTAGAGAAAGAAAATTTCCTAATGTCTATACTAGTTATCCTATAACAGTGATGGGCAAACTTTCGAGTTTGGTGTCTCAAAATTCACCAAAAAAACGAGCATTACTCAGGTGGTGTGTAACTTTGAGAAAAAAAGAATATAATTTTGTAATATTTATAGTTTAAATAACAAAAATGTGTAATTTTAATATATAACTCTATTTAATAAACCAAAAGAGTAAATAAATATAGGTAGACTTGTCATCTATATTGTACAGAGTGTTTACACTACAGCAAATGTTTCATCCTCAGCATGCGGCCCTATAAACTTCTCTGTATGAGGCCACATGTGGTCACATGTGATCAAAGTAGCTACGCCTGTCAGTGCTGACACGCATGTCATAGGTTTGCCATCACCGTCCTATAACTACCTATAATTACTACCTAAAACTGCCTATATCTACCTATAACTGCCTATAACTACTACTAATAACAACTACTCCCCAAAGTTCCAATCCAATCTAGCCCAATCAAAACCAACCCAATCAGTGTTTAATCCAACTCCAAATAGGTCTATCAAAAAAGTCCAGCCACCCTCCAAAAAGTTCAAGAAAGAAAAACAAACAAACAAACAAATAAGAAAAACCTAACAGCCCAAACCAAAAGCTAAAAAGTCAAAAAGGTCTCTAAAGGCTAAAGCCCAAAGCCTTCTCAGTAAGCTCAGGCCTGCCTTTATATTCCAGCAACTAAATGCCAACCACCAACTCATGCCCAGCAGTCAACTTCTCTGCAATTACCAACCCTAACTGTCAGCAACTGATAGAACACTGTCATCAACTGACTCCTTTTATAACCTTTTACTACCTGACTTCCTGTCTGTATGGTTTCTCCTTCCTGTCACTCTTGGCTGGTTAATCCCTACACATCTCTATGGTAAGAGGACCTCCAGATCCCAGGTTAAATTAAAAAAAGGAACAAAGAATTCCTCTTTACAGCCACTTAACTTTATTGCCTCAGTTTCCTTATTTGTAAAATTTTCTGGAGAAGGAAATGGCTAAGCATTCTAGTATTCATGCCAAGAAAACTCAAATAGAGTCAGAAAGAGTTAAATGTGACAGAAATGATTAAACAACAACAACAAAATGTAGAAGTCAAACCTAAGCTCTAAGGTCCCTTCTAGCTCTAAAACCTAGTGACTGACCATATGTCCTGTTTTCATATTTGTATTCCCACTGGCTACTTATACTACTACCCATTTTATACTTCCTGCCTAGAATACAATATTGATAATTATAAATACATGAAAGTAGCTTGTGATCTAAAAGCAATCTTCTTGGGGGTCCATTTCCCAAGTGAAATATCATTTCTTAATTTATGCCAGTTTAAAAATCTGGCTAACAATGTATACTGTGTTTCCTTGACTACTTATTCATTCTTTCATTGTTCAATAACCTGGTACCAAGTGCCAACCCTATTCAGGGGGCTGTGCTAAGTACTTAGGGAAGGACATAGACAAATAAGTAATGGCCCTGCTTTCAAGGAGCTTATGGTATAGTGGAGATGCCAGAGACATGTACATAAAAAATATGTAATGGAAATTAGAATGTGAGGAGCAAATGAAACTATATGAGTTGAATTGAAAGAGAAATCACCTCTATCAGACAGGAGGTCAGACAAAACTTCTTTGATAACATTACATGTAGCTGTGGGTTTTTTTGTTTGTTTGCTTGCTTGCTTGCTTGCTTTTTTTTTTTTTCAGGGAAGAAGGTGAAAGGATGTGAAAAAATGTTTGTTAATTTTAAAGATCATTATTTTTTGAAATAATGGATAAGTTATCAGGAGACAAGATTAATGACCTGGCAGAACATTACACATATGAATGTCAAAGGATACAAGACTCTGGATGATATACTTTATAATTAACTGAAAGGGGTCTTCCAGAGCATCTAGTGAAAGTGTAGAGAAAACTGAGGATCATGGAGTGGAAATATATGCCCCGGGTTATACATGTTTCGGAGATGATGAACATTTTATTTTGTCTTGACTAGAGCCCAGGTTGAATGATTCAATAAAATAATGAAATAATTAGATAAAATTAAATGAAATAATTCATCTAATACTTTAAGGTTGGCAAAATATTTTTCTCCTGATAGTCATGAGCTAAATATTTACAAATATTATTATTCTCATTGTTCAGGAGAGGAAATTGATTTTTGGAGTCTTGTTGCTGATGACAAAGTTAATAACAATTAGAGTTAGGATTTTAAATTGAATTCCTGGGGTAGCTAGGTAGCACAGTGGATAGAGCACCAGACCTGGAGTAAGGAGAACCAAAGTTCAAATCTGGCCTCAGGCACTTCCTAGGTATGTGACCCTGGGCAAATCACTAAATCCCAGTTGCTTGGCCCTTAGCACTCCTCTGTCTTAAAATTAATACTAAGACAAATGGTAAGAGTTGAAAACAAAAGAAACTGAATACCTGACTTCTAGTCTCAGTACTATTTCCACAACACTATATTGCCTTTGAGTTGGCAAATCAGGATAGATCTAGGTTCTGGAAGGCCCCAAGAGAAAGATTAAGGTATACCTTAAAGACCTTATTCTTAACTTTTTAAAGTCATGGACTCCTTTGGCAGTCAATCTAGTGTCACCTATGGACTCCTTTTCAGAATCATGTTTTTAACTACACAAATAAAATACATGGGTTTACAAGTGAATTCCATTATATTGAAGTAGTTATCAAAATATTAAAAACAAACAAGTTCACTGAGCCCCATTAAAGAGCCAAAACTTAAAGAAAGGTTTACTTGATTTTTTTTTCTTAAATCCCTTAGTTTTTGTTTGTTTGTTTGTTTTTGTACTTGTGAGGAGAAAGGAATTAAAATATAGGCAGAGAGAACAGAAATCAAGAGTGAATATCACATTAGAATCTGCCATGCTTTTGCCTGAAGGAATCTAACTGAAGTCTAAGGGCCAAAGGGATGTACATTTCCAGCTTTCTTCCCCAAAGACATGTTTTGAAATTTCTCTATTGTTTTATTATAATTTAATTCACCTTAAAAGCACAAGAGGGGAAGGAACAACCATAACCTGTCTGGCTTTCAATAAAGTACTGCTTTTGGAAAGTGCTGACAGTCTCCTTTATTCAGTGATCAATCAGTAGCTGAAGAATGCCTCGTATATAGTAGGTGCTTAATACATTTTTATGGAATTGACAACTTCATTTGGGAAATTGACATCAGTAATTAATTTACTAAATGAAAACCACTTAAGTGTGGCAAAGTGTATAAAGATGTGACTTCAAGAAAATAGGAAAACTTTGGTTCAGTCCCATCTCTGATGTATTTTAGCTGTTTGACTGAGCAAGTCATTTGACCTTCTTGATGGTCTAGACAACTCTCTGTCTGGGTTTCAGGGAAGATGCCTATCAGCAATGGTAAAGGACATTTCCTTTTCCAATGAAATCATCAGGCCAAGTTCCTCTCCCTAATTTACTTAATGATAATTTAGTAAATGGAAGACTTAAGATGATGATCACTATCTTCAAGTTCTCAAGTGGAAGAGGGCTCAACATTGTTTTACTTATTTCCAATTTAAACTTGATATAAGGAGCAACCTCCTGACAATTAGAATTCTCCAAAAGTGGAATGAAAGGCCTCTGGAGTATGTGAGAGAAAGAATGCTTTCCCAGGGGAAGACTGGACTAGATTCTCCTAAGTCCCTTCTAGTGTCTATGATTCTCCTGATACTCTAGAGTTGAAGACCCTTCCCATGAATACTACCGATTGAATAAGATTAGACAATAGGTATTCAGATGACTAAATTGTGTTCTGTGCTACTGTTGTCTCAGTTTCCTAGAGCATGGGTAGTGGAGAAAGCCAGGATAAACCAGCGTATTTATCATAGCCCTCTCTTAGGCATTAGAATCATAAAGTCAACAATCCATGAGAATAGTTATTAGGAAGATGAGCATGAGCACAGTACACTGAAATACAATGTAATTTTCTGGAAATGAAGTTTATTTGGCAGCTCCTTATGGAGGTCTAAGTCTAGAAATGTACAAGATAAGGAGTTTCCAAATCTATGGAGTTTACAGGAACATGGGTAAGGGCAAAGGTTTAGATCATGAGATCAAAAGCTAAAGAGAATTCTCTAAGAGTCTCACAAATTAGGTATAAGGGATCATCAAAGAGGATGGAGGCCAGAGTTTTGGGGAGTGGTGATTTTCTTTGTACAAAAATGATCGTGAGTTGGTAAATTGTTTTAGACAATAGCAGTTTATACAACCAAAGAACTTAAGAGCCTAAAACTTAGAGATCCCATCAACCAATTATTTCATTTTATAGACTAGGAAACTGAGACCCATAGGGGTGAAATTACTTCCTCTAAATCTTACATATGGATGAGAGGGCAGAGCAGGAACTAGTTACCCAGCTTCTTTTGCTAGTGGGCCCATACTCTTTTTTAATCTTAATTCAGTATTTCTTAGAATGATTGTGTCTTTAATACTTAGCATTTTAATACCTTAAAAAGGTAGTAAACATGTTATCTTATGTTTAATATTGCTGAATTAAAAGTCTTTGTTAAGCAGTACAATCATCTTAGAGTATTCAGTTCTAAAAGTTTAGAAAATGAAACTGACCAAAAAAAAAGTGCCCATTTCAACATATCACATGGAATGACCGTCTGGAGGTTATTATTATTTTTAAGATTTCTGGAGATTCTTTAAACAATATTAGAGCACAAGGTCCAAAAAAGGTCAGTAGCTTTTGCAAATATTTAAATTTCATGTAGGAATGTAAGGGAATTGTCCCAGCCTCTAGTATGGAGTGGGAAGGGACAGAGAAAGGGATAGGGAAGAAGAAGGATATATCTAGCATCTGGTATCACCTCAGATTCATCTTTGTATGAAAAAAATCACTACTATCAAAAGCTCTGACTTCTTCCTTCCTCCTTGTAGATCTCTTGAGCCTACTTTGTAAGACTTCCAAAATTCCCCTTACCTTTTGATCTTATGCTATAGACCTTGGCTGCACTTTCCTCTTTAGCCTTTGGGTCTAGAATCTCCTTAAAATGACACATTTCCAGACTTGGACCTTCATGAGAAATTACCAAATACTTTGATATCCAGAGCTTTGAGGTAGGGAGTAGGGTTGGGAGTGCTAAAGAGCTTGTCAGTTTCGAAGATTCTAGTGCTATGATAACATTATTTGTGTTTTCAAACACAGGGACTTGAACAAATCTTTGTCCATCAAGAAAACTATTTAGAGCCATTCCCCAAGTGTAAAGCATTCCAAAGTAAATCCCAAGTAGGGAATAATTTAATGATTTTTCTGGATTGGAGACTTGGTAAAATCCAGGCATGGGGCTTTTTGGAACAAACAGAATGTTCTTGGAAATCATTCCTGCCTCAGTAATAGCAAAATCCATCTGTTCTCCTGAGGTTTCATCTGCATTACCCTACTGAGTACTCGAGACCCATATTTAGGCTTGATTAATTCTGTATTAATGCAGGGATTATTCTCTAAAAATAGAATGTGGGGAGGTTCTAGTGGAAAGATCAAAATAAGAGGATGAAAAAGGGGATATTTACCAATTCCCCTATCTTTTTCTTCCTCTTCCTTTTTCATTGTTTAAGAATATTGGGTTTAAAGGGACTTTAACAGGGACAGGTAGGTAGCATGGTGGATTGAGCTCCAGGCCTAGAGTTGAAAGGTCTTGGATTCAAATTTGTCCTCTGGCACTTCCTAGCTATGTGACCCTGGGCATGTCACTTGACCTCAATTGCTTAGCCCTTGTCACTCTTCTGTCTTAAAACTGATAATAAGACAGGAGGGAAGGAGGAGGGAGGAGAGAGAGAGAAAGAGAGAGAGAGAGAGAGAGAGAGAGAGAGAGAGAGAGAGAGAAAGAGAGAGAGAGAGGTTTTTTTAAGAGATTCTTTATTGTACTATAAAATAAACTGAGTCAGGAAAAATTCTCCTGTTTCTATTTTAAAGAAACTTAGTATAACTCAATGCAGAGAAATGAAACCAAGCTTTATAGTTCTAGCTTCCAATGAATAGTTTTCCGGGTGACCCTAAGGTAAGTCTTTAATGCCTGTTCATTGCTATGCCCCCATTTCTCTCTCCTAAATAAGGAGGCAATATGCCATAATGAAAAGAGCCCTGGACTGGAACCAGGAGGGATCTAGGTTCAAATCCTGCCTCTGATACTTACTTGTTGTGTGATCTTGGGCAAGTCACTTAAATGATATGAGCCTCAGGTTTTATAAGTAATAGAACCTACCACAGAAGGTATTCCTAGCCTCAGATGATACCTTTGAAAACTTTAAAAAATGAAAAAAAGTTTTGAACCAGAAGAATATTGTGTACAGTAACAGCAATAATGTACTATGATCAGCTTTGAATGAACCAACTATTATTAACAATGCAAGAATCTAGGACACAAAACATGAAATATAATAAAAAAGGATGCTGTATAAATGTGAGGTGTTATTGAATAATAATGTCATCTCTCTATCTACTTGGGATATCATAGAGAGAAAGTTACACAGTAAATATATGTAATTAGAGGGGGTTGATCGAGGGTCCCCTCACCAGTTGAGTCTCTTCAATTCATTTTATGATATTATAGGACATAACTGGCATATGACAGGCACAATAAGATTTAAAGGAATGCCTCTTTTAAATTTTTAGTGACCCATTGGTACCTCGTAAGGGACTAAGGATTTGCTTTGAATTGGTTAAATGAGGATCCTGGTAGATGACTTCTCCAAGATTCTCACATAATACATTTTACTTGTACAAAATAGTCAAACGAATTTGAAATTCACAAAACATTTAAGATCTTCCTAGTATGTGGGTTTGTGTCAAGATTATGTGACATATGATATGTGTTGTTTTCTATCCTGCCCCAAGTAAGATGATGCACTAAGCTACAACTAGGGTAAGGTGAAAGGGATTTTGCCTAAGGTACAGATACTTAAAGGATGCTGATAGGACTTGCAGTCCTTCAGCATCATAGAACCAACAGAATTAAGACCTAGTTAGCAAGTATAATTAGTTCCTATTGAAAAGAGAAGCTATCAGATCATATAGTGCTTTTGGTGAGTGGAGGGCAGTTAAGAGGAGGACATGACCACACTCCAGAGGAATTTTCCACCAGCCCAACCCACTCTCCACCAACTGAATGTCTCTTAAAGTTGATGTCAAGGTAGACATGACACCAAGCGCCCCGGGCATGAAACATTTCTAGTTACAGCTCTCAGTAACTGAATTGCCTTTAGAAAAAAATGGTTTAGATGCCAGGTTTCAGGTGAAATAGTTGCTTCACTTTGCTTATTTCCCATAAATGGATTTAGGTATATGGCCCCAAGTAAGTTCTGGCCTCCTAATGTAATCTTATTCAGACTGGGGCTTTTCATCTTCAGGTTAGTAACACAGAAATTAATCCCTGCAAGACCAAAGTAATGATGAGGGAAACTGCAGATACAGACATGTTTCCCTTTGGTCAGGTGGCTTGAGGAGGTCAGTCAGCATTTTTAGGGTTCTTGCTGATGACTGCTTGGGGCTTGATAAATTCTTGTCATATGATCTTTTCTTGTTTGAATTAGGTAGTTCATATGCCACCTTCTATGTGAAATCTTTCCTGATTTCCTACGTCCATGCAAGATCTTTGTATTAAATCTGTAAATATATTATACACATTTATATATGCATGCGCTATCTTCAGTGAGATACTATAGGCTTGTTAAGGAGGAGGGACTACATTTTATTATTATTATTTTTAATATTATTATTTGCATCACAAATACATCATCAATATTTACATGGTCAATGATTTTAGTTGCTTTTTGAGGGAACCGGGGATGTTTGTTCAATTCAATGGATATGCCTTAAAAACTCTGTCCTATGAACAAAAGGGCATTCTTGACAGCTGAGGGGTTCAGGAGATTTACCAAGTTTAGGTAACAACACTAACTTACTTTTCTAGGTAATACTTTATAGAACTAAATAGTACAAACATTATTATTCCTTTTTTGCAGAGGAAAAAATTGAGTCCAGGAGAGAGAAAGGAGTTTTCGTGTAACTACAAAGAGAGTACCAGCCAGTGGCAAAAAAAATTGATGAGTGACCTGTTGATACTGAATTTTATATTCTTTCCCCCTTTTAAAAAAGAAGGTTTCTGTAGTGTTGTCGTCATTTCTGTTACTGCTGTTTTGATAGAGTTTGCAGTCTAGGATGAAAATGTTACATATAAATAAGTAACTAGGATGCAAAATTATACCTGATATAAATATCAACAAATTGCAGTTTGAGGTCTGAGGGCAGAGGAAGGTCATTAATCAATGTGGGGAGGGGGAAGCTTTATGGAGGAGACAGTCTCTGGGCTGAGGTTTAAAGAATAGGAAGAGAGGATGCCAGGGAGGTTGGTGGGGGTATATTCCAGGAATGTGTAGAAGAAAATGCTTATAAAGCACATTACCACTTTGTTAAAATATTTGACTGCCCCACATGCATTATCTCTGTCTAATAAGAGTGCCTCTATGGTTTTACAACCCAACTTAAGTACCATCTTCTGCTTGGAGCCTCCCTGGATCTTCACCCAGCCTCCCAACTCTACTTGGACTGCTAATGCTCTCCCTTTCAAATTTATTGTTGTTGTTCAGTCATTTTAGTCATGTCACTCTTTGTGACTCCATTTGGGGTTTTCTTGGCAAAGATACTGGATTAGTTTGCCATTTCCTTCTCTAATTCACAGATGAGGAACTAAGACAAATAGGATCACACCGTGTCACACACCTAGTTAGTGTCTGAGGCCAGATTTGAACTCAGAAAGATGTGTCTTCCTGATTGCAAATCCGTTGCTCTCCCTGTTCAGTGTGACACCTAATTACCTAGCACATACATTGTTTTGTGTTTTCTATTTGTCTCTCCTATTAACATGAAACATAGGCTTTGGAGGAAAGATTGTTTCATTCTTTGTATTGATATTCCCAAAATTTAACAGTGTTCAGCACTTAGTGGGTGCTTAGTAAATATTTGTTCATTGGTTAGTGGGAAAATTGTAGGTTCAGCTCAAGAGACACAATCTATATGAAACCTTTCCTGATCTTCCTATTTTGTGCACATTCCCTCCTCACAGAAATATTTATAACATTGTTTATGTGTTGTATACTCCAAGTAGAAGATATGTTGCTTGAGGACAGGAGACGTTTTGTTTTGTTTTGTTTTGTCTTTTTTATTCTCAATTTCGAGATTCATAAAAGGCGTTCAGTAAATGTGGTTGAAATGCGTCTGATGTTGTACATGTATTGGATAAAGGGTTAGACTAGCTGCTCTTTGAGATGCCCTAAAATTCCAAATATTCTTTGTTTGGCAGAAATAGCAGAAAATCTCTTTGAGAATTGAATATATGCACAAGCAGAACCTCCTAGTCCAATTTAGACACATGTCATGTTTTAACTGGAGGAACATATTAGCACAGAATTTTTTAAAAAGTGGGGTAGGTGGTGAGTGGGCTGAACAACTAGATATACTTCATTTTTAACTCCTAGTCAAGATACATATGGACAAAGACACAGTGTCAGAATTTCTAAATGAATTCAGCCCATGAGCAATTACAAAGGCATTTTGGATTTTATAGCTTTAAAGTCAAAATTCCACAGCTTGTAGCTCTAGAGCTAATAAGCTTTTAACACTGGGATTGGAAGAGAAAGGTATAATAATAACAAAAATAACAATAATTGACATTTTTATGATACCTCAAGGCTTGTAAAAGAATGTAACACATTATTTCATTTTTATCCCTCTCTGCATGGATTCTTAACTCTAAGGCTTGTAAATAAGTTTTCATACATGCAGAAAAGACAAGCTAGTACTGACAGTAATCATGAGTGTGGCTTCCCTAGGGTTATCCATTGATAGATCCTAGAGCTCATTGCTGTGGGTATCCCTTCTGTCATTGCAGGCCACAAATATTTGTCTATTCTTTCTGTGCCTATTTTATCCTTGTGCTCCCATAAATCCTCCATAGACAAGCCACCCAACTGCTTGAAAGTCCTTCTCAGATTATTTTAGTAATATAATTGCCATTCATACAGCACATAAGGGGAAAGGAGAAGGGGAAAGAATTCATTACATACTACTGTATGGCAAGTGGGACAGCTAGGTGGTACAGTGGACAGAACATTGGACCTGGAGTCAGAAGACCTGAATTTAAATTCAGCCTCAGACACTTAACAGCCATATGAACCTAAGCACCTAACCCTCCTAGCCTGAACTTCCTCATTTGTAAAATGAGCTCAACTAGGAAAAGCAAACCACTCTAATATTTTTTTTTTGTTTGTTTAACTCTTACTGTCTGTCAGTCTCCATTCTAAGAGAAAAAAGCAGGAAGGGCTAGACAATTGGGATTAAATGACTTGCCCATGGTCACACAGTTTGGAAGTATCTGAGCTCTTATTTGAACCCAGATCTTCCCACTATGTTAACTTGCTGCCCCAATTCCAGTATTTTGGACAAGAAAACTCTAAATGGAATCCCAAAGAGTTGGTCATGATTGAAACAACTAAATGATGACAACAACAACATGGCAAGCAGTGGGCTAAGTGCTTTTCAAATATTATCTCATTTTACCCTCAAAATAACCCTGGGAGGTAGGAGCTATTATCATCTTCATTTCATAGTTGAGAAAACCGAGGCAGTTAGAGGTAAGTAACTGACCCGGGTCACTCAGCTAATATGTATTTGAGGCTGGTTTTGAACTTATCTTCCTGTCCTGTATAACACTCTGTCCATTGTACCATCTAGCTGCTCAGGTCTATTGAAAGTAGCAAAGCATTTTATATTCCTTTTCTCATTTAAGTCCCACAAAAAACCAATGAGATAGGTTCTAGGTAGATTGTTATCTCCATTTTATATATTGAGAAACTGAGTTTCTAGCAGAATTAGTGATTTCTCTCTGATTATATAGCTGATAAATGTCAGCAGTAGAGTTTGAACCCAGACCTTCTTCACTCCAGACCAAGCTCTGTAGGTCTTCTGGTACATTGCCACCATTATCTCATCGACTCTATAGTACAGCTTGTGCTGTCCATCTGTCATCCTTCACTTTTGCTCCTATATCATATGAGGATTATTTGAAGGAACTGGGAATACTTAGCCTAGGAGAAAAGGGGAATTAAGGAAGGCATAATCACTATCTTGCAATATTTGAAGGGTTGTCATATAAAAGAGGGATTAAATTCATTGTGCTTGGTCAGGAGGGCAGAATCTTAGCAAGTTGAAATGTTGTGGAGAAAGATTTCAGCGTAAAAAAACAAACTTACTAGCAAATAGAGTTATTCCCAAGTGGATGCCAAGGAAACAATGATCTCTCTATCACTGATATTCTTTCCATAGGGATCATTGACCAGTTATCATGGATATTAAAGGTATGATTCATTCTTCAATCTGAAGTTGAATTAAATGACTTTTTAAAAAAATTAAAAATATTTATTTGTTTGGTACATTAAAATACCCACATAGATTCCCATTCTCTCCTCTCCTCCATTAGAGAAGACAATTTTTGACAGAGATACACACACACACACACACACACACACACACACAACTGTGTCTTGCTTGTTTTTATTAGTTCTTTCTCTAGAAGCAGATATATACAAGTCATTCATTGAACAATATTTCTCTTGCTATATATATATATATGTGTATATATATATATAGTTTTCTCAATTCGCTCTTCATAATTTCACATGGGTCTTTCCATGTTTTGTTTTGTTTTTTAATTAACATACATCTTGTTTGTAACTGAAATTGAGAGGGGATGCTCATTGAGGGGAATGGCTAAACAAGTTGTGGCATATGATTTTTATGGGTTAAATGATTTGATCTTTAGAACATTTAGAGGCCAATAATTGGTATGATTAATGTTCATGTGTGAAAAATTACTTCTAAAATATTTTAACTCTTCTTCTAAATTCATAAGAATGAAAACCTGTTTATAGTTTGATAAATCTCAGAATCTAACTTAGTGGGGAATCAAAGTCTCATTATACATTTTTCTCTAATGTCAATATAACAATTCGTGTTTTGTTGTTCTTTGAAGTTTATAGAGGTCTTTCATCACAGTTATGAAAGTTTTATCACCTCCATCTTATTTTATTATCTCCATTTGTCATCTCATGAAAAACTGAGACTTATTGATATTAGGTGCCTTGCCCAAGGTCACACAAGTTGTGAATAAAAGATCTAGATTTAGACACAAATCTTGTGTTGTCAAATCCAACAAGGATTCTTTCTTTTACATCATTTTGCACTCCTTTGATATTATTTACCGTGCCTTTCTTAAACATGGTGCCATCTCTTATCTCCAGTACCTTTTTTTTGTTTGTTTTTATGTATCATGAGGGCGGTATTAAAATGTTTGTAGAGTTAGAGTGAATCTAGAAAAATTCCCATTTGATATTCTACTTCTTGCCTAGGAAGGAGACTATTATGTATATGACAGACCCCTATGATATTCATTTTCTCTGTTAAATGTTCTTCTTTTATTTTTTAAAAAATATTATTCCATGTTTATGTGATTCATTTTCTTTCCTCCCCTCTTTGCTCCCCCGCCCTCCCAGAGTCAACAAGCAATTTCACTGGGTCATTCAAATGTTATCACTTGATACCCATTTGCATATTCATTTTTTCTACAGAGCAATTTTAAAGCCTAAACCCCAAATCACATACCCATATATACATGTGATAAGTGATGTCATATGTTTTGCTTTTGCATTTCTATTCCTATGGTTCTTCCTCTCAATGTAGTTAGCATTATTTCCCATAAATCCTGCAGGATTGTCATAGCTTGTTACATTGCTCCTAATAGCAAAGTCCATTTCTCTCCATTGTGACTGAAAGATCACACATATCATTGATTTTTCTGATTGTTTGGCATTTTGGGGGTTGATAACTGCCCTTTTTTCAGTGTATTCTAGAGTTAGGCTGAGGAAGCAAACACATACATTGGTAACAGCCTGAGACTGGTTCCTAGTGTCAGGGAGACGTAAATGAACAATGAAAGAAGGATAGGAATGTAATGGAAAATGTACTAGCTTGCAAAGCACGGGTCCTGGGTTCCAATCCAGAAACTGATACTGATTGTCTTAGTGACTTTGGGAAGGAAATACTAATTTCTTAATTTGAAAATAATATTCTATTTTATTCTCACAATAACCCTGGGAGGGTGGTACTATTATTATTCACATTTCATCTTTGAGGAAAGAAAAGCAGACTGTAGAGACTAATTCTCCTATTAACCTCCTTGCTTTTACACTCTTCTTTTCCTCCCTGTGTATCTATCATCTGCCTATTATCCTTGTGAGGTGTCAATGAACTAGTCTCCTAGTCACTCTGAATTTTGTTTAACTTAGTAAAATGAGGATAATACTAGTAGTGTCCCACCCAAACCTGCAAATAAGATACCTAACTCCCAGGGCAATCCTTCAAATAACTCAGGTACCTAGATTGTAGTGTTATTTGAAGGTTTGGGTAGCAGAATTGATGGGAAATGCTTTGCAAATCATAAGGAACTATAAAAATTATATGGGACAGTTTGGTTGAATAGGGAAAAAAGCAGGTGATTTGGAATCACAAGACATGAGTTCAAATCCCAGCTCTTCCTCTTAGCACTTATGTGATTGTAAGTTAAGGACCGTCTGTCTAGGTCTTAGTTTATTCTTCTCCAAAGTGAGGGGGTTAAACGAGATGATGCCTAAATCTGTGATCCTTTGAAATTCCTTTGATCATTCCTTTAATATCAGTGTAATGGTAGAGAAATAACATTATTTATAAAAATAAGGTAATGGCAGTATCACTCCCATTAATAGTGTCAGTCCATAAAAAAATGTTGTTTAATCATGCCCAACTCTACATGACCCCCTACATTTTTTCTACGGAATTTTCTTGGCAGATATACTACCGGAATGATTTCCCATTTCCTTCTCTAAGTGTGTCTTCATTTTACAGATGAGGAACTGAGACAAATAAGGGTAAGTGACTTGCCCAGAGTCACATAATGAATAACTCTCTGAGGCTAGATTCGAACTCAGTTCTTTCTGACTCCAGACTCTGGTGCTCTATTCATTGTATCACCTAGCTGCCCTTGCATAAAAAATCAGCCAGTAACTTTTTCATTTTTACGTCCAATTTTAACGTCAGTGAAGTGAGTCACCTCACTCATTCTTGCCTTAGCAGCTCAAAAAGATAATATATGCTTTAGCTTATCTAACATGTTCATTTTGAAATCCTAATTGTGTCTCAGAGAGTGGCATTCATTAATGAATCAAATTTCCCCAGTTGTGGTTTGCTTTATTTGTGCCCATCCTTTTCCTCTCGGTTCTAACCCTATTGGATTAAGCAACTGAGGGAGCAAAGCCCCTGTCTTCCAAATGGTCAACTTTGGAAGCCCTAGTAAGGCTGCCCAGAGTGATGGATCTGTTCTTATTTAAAGGATCACCTCAGCATAACACTTGCATTTGCTTCTAATGAAATTCTAGAGTCAGGAGCCTTTCCATGTGATTCAGGGAAACAAGTGCCTTTATTCTCCCTCTTTGATTTTCTGTGTATCCACCAGCTACTAGAAAAACCTGGGCATTTGATCTAATTGCATGTGATCAGAGATGACACAAAAATGAAGATTCCTTTCCTTCATTATTATAGAACCAAGTCCATGAGGTAAAATGTTTCAACTTTGTTCTTAACTAAAATGAATGTGAGAGTCTAATAATGCTACTAGTTGAGATTCATGTAAACTTGTCTGTGTATCTACTGTCGAAAATCACCATTTCTGGGCAATTCTGAAATGAATCGGATGCTACCTCATGCATATTCCTATTTGAACCTACAATTACTCTTAGTGCCTCAATTTCCTAATCTATAAAAAAGTGGCAAATGATATCTGTTAGTGCTCTGAAAAGATAATATATCAGAGTGGATGGAAAACTCTTCCTCAAAGTTAAAAGGACGACTTCAAATTTTGCTTCTTCTACATGCTTGCTAGATGACCATGGGAAAGTCACTTAAGCATTTGGCAGTTGGGTGGCATAGTGGATAGAACACTGGGCTTGGAATGAGGAAGACATCATCTGGAGTTCAAATCTGGCCTCACGCATTTACTAGTTGTGAGACTTGAACAAGTCTTTTAATCCTGCTTGCCTTACTTTCCTCATCTGCAAAAAAGAGCTAGAGAAGAAAATGGCAAATTGCTATAATATCTTTGCCAAGTAAACTCCGAGTAGGGTCACAGAATCAGACACAACTGAAAAAATGTGTGAACTACAACAAAAATCCCTTGAAAAGTAGAGCTTTAAAGTTGGTAAAGCACTTAATATATATTTCTGTATAATATATATTTATATATGTTTATACATATATTTACACATATTTAGATAATATATTCAGTCATATATTTACATATATTTATATATTTATTTATATCCATATATTATATATATAAATACAGATTTATATATGTATATATTGACTCAATAGAGATAATAAAAACAGCCCTTCTGAAGTAAGTACTATTATTATCATCTCTATTTTACAGATTGAATTTGAATGTGAGAAACAGTGTAATTTAGCCAGGTTAATAAATGTCTAAAATGGGATTTGAACTCAAAGCTTTTCTCATTCCAGGACTAGTACTTTACTCAAAGAGGTACCCACATTGGTAATAATGGAAAGCAAATTCCAAAGGTATCAGGAAGTACAAAATGGCCTGACCACATACCTCCTATCTTCCTTCAAGTGTCAGCTAAGGTCCTACNTTCAGTCATATATTTACATATGTTTATTTATATCCATATATTATATATATATATAAATACAGATTTATATATGTATATATTGACTCAATAGAGATTATAAAAGCAGCCCTTCTGAAGTAAGTACTATTATTATCATCTCTATTTTACAGATTGAATTTGAATGTGAGAAACAGTGTAATTTAGCCAGGTTAATAAATGTCTAAAATGGGATTTGAACTCAAAGCTTTTCTCATTCCAGGACTAGTACTTTACTCAAAGAGGTACCCACATTGGTAATAATGGAAAGCAAATTCCAAAGGTATCAGGAAGTACAAAATGGCCTGACCACATACCTCCTATCTTCCTTCAAGTGTCAGCTAAGGTCCTACCTGATGCTTACAGTCCTGCCCAGTCTGATTTCATTTTCCTACTTGGGAGCAGATCAACATCAAATGTGATCTAGGTCTGGTACTTACTATCTATGTGAACTGAGTTTTATCTTCTATAAAGGGGAATAATAAAATACGTGCACTATATTGTCCGTAGGATTTTTGTAATTATGACTTTGTGGTTCTTAAAGTAAATATATATATATATGTATATATATATACAATTGTTGTTTAGTCATTTTTTAGTCATATCCAATCTGTTTTCTTGGGAAAGATACTAGAGTGATTTACCATTCTCTCACCCAGCTCACTTTAAAGATGAGGAGACTGAGACAAACAAGTTTATCTGACTGGCCCAGGATCATGCAGCTAGTGTAGAAGGTCAGATTTGAACTCTGGAATATGTCATCCTGACTTCAGGCCCTTTACTCTATCTACTACATCACTAGTATGCAGATAAAAGCTGATATTTTTTGTTAAAATGGAGGGAATTAGTTGATAATGTAAAGAAATTTGGGGGGTAGATGGTTTCGAAAACCACTATATCAGGGAAGCAGCTAAATTGGGCAAACTTTAAGGCTGTTCCCATTTGTAATATCTTATGTTTATGTAAGCATTCCAGGTATAATGGTGGGAAGTAGGAGACATACAGGAAACTATCTAGAAGGAATAGACAGATCAAAGGAGGGATTTTTTTTTAAACCCTTACCTTCTGTCTAGGAGACAATACTGTGTATTGGCTCCAAGGCAGAAAAGTGGTAAGGGTAGGCAATGGGGATCAAGTGACTTGCCCAGGGTCACACAGCTTGGAAGTGTCTGGGGCTAGATTTGAATCTAGGACCTCCTGTCCTTAGGCCTGGCTCTCAATTCACTGAGCTACCCAGCTGCCCCCAAGGGAGGAATTTTTAAGATGGAAAAGACAAACGATGTTTGTAGAGAGTAGAGAAGCAACTAGGAGGCAGAGAAAGAATGAAGATGAGTGAGAAAGTAGGGGTGACAGAGGGAGCTGTCTGATTAAGGAGATAAGATTAAGATTGACTATCCCTTGTACTTGTAGGGGATTTTCCCTTGTTAAATGGACCACCTCTTCTCTTGGGACAGGAGCAAAGAAAGTGATAGAAGTCATTTTAGTGACATGATTGGGAGAGGAAGAAGGAATTCTAGGTTGAGAGCAGGGGTTGGCAACCTTTTTGGCCATGAGAGCCATAAACACCACATTTTTAAAAATGTAATTTCATGAGAGCCATACAGTGCTCACAGTGCTGCTCCTGTAACAGTGCCTGAAAAAAAATGGACTTTATGGCTCCTGCAGAAAGAGCCATGTCTGGCCCTCAAAAGAGCCATATGTTGCTGACCCCTGGTTTATGGACTTGAGATTTTTTTTATTTTTGTTTTCAGTGAAATTTGAAGTAAGATTCTCACCTAAGAGGAGATAGAGAGAAGAGCCATAGGAAGTTTGAGGTTAGATGAAAAGGTTGGAAACACTCGAGTGAGATAGTAAGTGAATTAGGGAGATGTTAATGGTTTGCCTGGCTGCCAAGAGGGCCCAGTTGATGTTATGTAACATAAATTTGTAGTGGACTCAGTACAGTTACATGATTTTCTTCATTTTTAATAAGTATCATGTGAGTTGGAGTGAAGATACCAGATGGTGGGAGTAATCCAAGACTATAAACTTGGCAGGGTTAGGCCTGCAAAGAAAAAGGACCAAGAGACTCAAGACAGGAGAAAGGACTGGAAGAGGAACTGGATTACCAAAGGGCTGAGATAGGAAAGGGAGGAGAGTGTAGCTAAATTTATATCGGAACAAGAATCTTCCTTTAAATGACTTCATTAATGGGTACCCCACTACCTCCTTAAGTCACTGAATCCTATTTTTGACATCTATAGTTATTACTTATATTTCCTTAAATTATTTCCTTATTTTAAGCTGAATCTTGCCTCTGTATCTTTAACCCATTGACCCTAGTTCCATTCTCTGAAGCCAAATAGAAAATGTCAAATCCATCTATGTTATTCAAAGGCAGCCATCATACTATCCTCCCAAATCTTTTCTTCTCCAAAGTGGACAATCCCAGTTTCTTCAGCTGATTCCTTTATGACATAGTCTTCTGCTTCCTTGACATCCTGATCACCCTTCAAGTAGGGGGTTTCATTTGGAGGAGACAGCTCAAAGGCAGAGCCAGAAACAGAAAGAAAGACAAATATTATCTTCTGGGTTATAGAAATACCAAAATGAATATAGAGAATAAATGTCAGAATGGAATGTTTTTTTTCCTGCCTTCTACTTCGTCATTTGGTGTCTGCCAGTCCTTTTCTGGTACTTGCTATTGATCCAAAAGGAGAAAATAAATTCACTTTGCTGGGCCGGAAGCTTGATTAGATTTCTGCAATGCAATAAAACCATAGTTTCCAGGGCATTTTTATTCATGAGGCAATCTCAACATGGAACAAATAGCTTCAGGATAGGAGAGCTGGTCTCCAAGAAAATAAATCTCACGTGTTTTATAACTCTCTTTGAAATATATGATTTTTCAACACTCTGTTTAGTGTTTTGTTGGTATAGATGTTTTCTGATGCCTATTGCTAAAGACAAGTGCATATGTTTGCTTCATTTTATTTTGCTTGGTAGCATCCAGCTTTGGGAGCTGGGTCTTTTCATATCAAGAGCTATCTTTTTTTTTTCCTGGCCTCTGCAGCTGAAGATAGGAGAACTTTGTTTCCCAATGAAATGGTTCCTCCTCCTCCACTTCCACTCTCTTCCTCCCTGCCTTAATTGGTGTGATTAGTGCACCTGCAGCTATTGGCATGGCATTGTGACATTATTCCACTTTCTACCAGCTGTGCATGCTCATTGGAGATTCACACCCTCGTCACTGGCAGCTATGGGCATCTAGGGTTGAATGTGCTTTCTGAAGAAAACAGGTTCACTTACAATTTCCTCTGTTGCCATGAATAATCATGGTAAGATTTTTGTTTGGGGTTTCATTTTTTTTTGCCTAAAACCTTTTTTCCATGTAGAGTGATCCTTGGGTTTTGGTTTTTGATTATGTCATTAGAGAGAAGAAATAGTCTTAGAGATTTTAACAATTTTGACCTGAAGTTTGGTTTTGCAGTAGAAGTTTGCAGGGTCTCATTGTTAATGTTTCCCTTCCTCAGAAAAAAGGGACTTCCTAAGAAAGAGGCTGCGATTATAATGATATGAGGACCTGGGAAATTCTCAAGTGGAGTTTAAGTGACTTACCCAAGATTACATTACTAATACATATCTGAGGCTGGATTTGAACTCAGTAGTTTAGAATTCTGGTACAACCTAGATGCTCTCTCTCTCATCAGAAGTGTTATGTGAGAAAAGTAATAAAGTACTAGAGACCTTTTTTGGGAAAAATATTTAATTAATTTAGTATATTTTTCCATGGTTCCATGATTCATGTTTTTTTCCATTCCCCCTCCCAATCCCCTCCCACAGCCATTGAGTTATTCCACTGGGTTTTACATCTCATAGATCAAGACCTATTTCCATATTATTAATATTTACAATAGAGTGATTATTTAGCATCTACATCTAATAATATCCCCATCAAACCATATGATCAAATAGTTGTTTTTCTTCTGTGTTTCTACTCCCACAGTTTCTTTCACTGGATGTGGATAGTATTCTTTCTCATAAGTCTCTCAGAATTGTCCTGGATAATTGCAATGCTGCTAGTAGAAAAGTCCATTACATTTGATTGTGCCACAGTGTATCCTTCTCTGTGAATAAGGTTCTCCTCGTTCTACTCCTTTCACTCTGTATCACTTCCTGGAAGCTGTTCCAGTTCACATGGAATTCCTCCAATTCTTTATTCCTTTTAGCACAATATTATTCCATCACCAACAGATACTACAATTTTTTCAGCCATCCTCAATCAAAGGAAACCCCCTCATTTTCCAATTTATTTTTGCCACCACAAAGAGCAAGGCTATAAATATTTATGTACAAGTCTTCAGAATTATGGCTGGATCCAAGGGCAGGCAGTCTTTTAAAGCCTTTTGGGCATAGTTCCAAATTGCCTTCCAGAATGGTTGGATCAATTCTCAACTCCACCAGCAACGTATTAGTGTCCCAATTTTGCCACATTCCCTCCTATATTTATTATTTTCCTTTGCTGTCATGTTAGCCAATCTGCTAGGTGTGATTTGGTACCTCAGGGTTGTTTTGATTTGAATTTATTTAATTATAAGAGATTTAGAATACTTTTTCATGTGCTTATTGATAGTTTTGATTTCTTTATCTGAAAATTGCCTTTTCATGTCCCTTGCCCATTTATCACTTGGGGAATGGCTTGATTTTTTTGTACAATTGATTTAGCTCCTTATAAATTTGTGTAATTAGACCTTTGTCAGAGATTTTTGTTATAAAAATTTCCCCAATTTGTTGCCTTCCTTCTAATTTTGGTTGCATTGGTTTTGTGTGTACAAAATATTTTAAATTTAATGTAATCAAAATTATTCATTTTACATTTTGTAATATTCTCTATGTTTTGCTTGGTCTTAAGATCTTTCCTTTCCCATAGATCTGACAGGCATACTATTCTGTGTTCACCTAATTTACTTATAGTTTCCTTCTTTATATTTAAGTCATTAACCCATTATGAATTTATCTTGGTGTAGGGTGTGAGATGATGATCTAAACCTAATATTTTCCATACTGTTTTCCAATTTTCTTAGCAGTTCTTTTCAAATAGTGGGGTTTTTTCCCAAATCTTGGATCTTTGGGTTTATCATACACTATCTTGCTGAGGTCATTTACCCCGTCTATTCCATTGACCCTCCCTTCTGTTGAGAACTTTTCTTGAGATCATGAAGAGTTGGGATTAATTCTATCTTGTGTACATATTAACTCTGTGGCCCACCTAGTCTCTCAATGTCCTAGGCAAGTTTCAAGGACTATAAATTGATGATAAAGTTACTTCATAAGTTTCCTCATTGGGAAGTTCCTACAGTAAAGTATCCTTAAGTCTAGCTTATTGTCTAGCTATTGTCTTCCTTCCTGCCAGAAGAAATTAAAGCAAACAAACAAAACCCAACAACTCAGAATCTAAATAAATAGCTAGATGTGTAGAATGGAGCACCTATATTAACTTTCCTCAAGTATAGAAAGTTAATTGGTTTAGAGGAAGATTTGAGATCAAAGATACTAGGAAAAAGTGTGATACCATAGAAGGGACCCAGAGGAAAGAGCACTAGATTTTAAGTCAGATCATTCAAAACTTTGATATTTCATAACTAAATATGGGTGTTTTAACAAATCACTTCTTTAAACTTCAGTTTACTCATATGTACAATTAGGGAATAGAGAGATAAACTTTAAATCTAGAATCCTATTACTTCTGAGCTCTTCCTTGCAACCTAAAATGTATTATTCTATGACCATATTTCAAACGTGTAATCAGAAGAACTATATTAAGCAGACAGGTGGCACAATGGATACTCAGCTGGATCTAGAGTAAGGAAGAACTGAATTCAAATCTAGGCTCAGACACTTACTAGCTATATGACCCTTGGTAAGTGACTTGAACTGTTTTACCTGAGATTCATTAGCTATAAAATAGGGATAATACCTTTCAGTGTTTTTATGTGAAGAAAATGAGATATTTATGAAGTGCTTTGCAAACTTTAAAGCACTAAATAAAGGCTAGTTATTATTATCATTAGCTCAGTTCTCACTCCTTACTGTTTATTTGATAATAGATATAGCCCTTAAACTCTTTGGGCTTCATTTTTCTTCTCTATAAAGTCAGGGGCTTGTCAGGTGTTGAGGCGGGCAAGTACTTCTGGTGTGAGTGTTTGCCAATCCCTTTTCCAGGCTGCCAGTTCTAGCTTTCTGTATGAATCCATGAAGTGGCAGAATGAGAATTATCCAGTGAATTTTGGGACCTGAAACCTGCTAACTTGGTGCTTGACTGTTGATAGTCACATAGTTCTCTGTGTGCTGGAAAGGCCCCAGGGTGCTTATTAAATATGCCACTTGTTGCTGAACCAGCATCTCAAAATACAAATCACAATGGGATTAGCTTTGTGCTCTGCAGATCTGGTCCAATATTAAACATGTTTCCAGTTCAGGAAATCAAATCATGAGAGCCCTTCAAATATCTGTTGGGGCGAGAAAAGCCTTAACAGCATCGATGGGGAACTTTGCAGATCCATTGAGTGGCAGAGGTGTCAAATTTATCCTCTAGTGAAGGTTTATTAACTTTGGCAAGACTTAATCATGTCACGAGAGACTCTTTAACTGGATATTGCAAAGGAACAGCTTTCAAACAACAGTATTCTTTTTTGCAGAGTATTTTTCTTCCCATTTTGTTGAGCAACAACCATTTAGAAATAAAGATGGCAAACAAGTTTTGTTTTCTTTTGCTTTTTTTTTCTGAAAAGTACATTAAAAAAATCTGGGCTAGTAGATTAGATAATTGATTTTTAGGACTGGCTTTGTAAGTTAGGTAAATTGGATAAGGGTGTAAAGACAAAGTTATGAGAATAGTCAACTTCAATTTATTAAGCACCTACTGCGTGTCAGAAACAGAGAAATGAATCCAAGTCAAGTGTTTAATTCTTCATGTCATATATCTGATTCATATATTTATATAAACAGAATCTTAACACTCACCCAAAGATTTAGAATGGTTTTGACTTTAATTAAGAGGGGAAAGGAAGAGATTATTTTTAAAAGAACATTAAAAAACTCTTTATCTTTCATCTTAGAATTAATACTGTGTATTGGTTCCAAGGCAGGAGAGTGATAAGGGCTAGGCAATGGGCGTTATATGTCTTGCTCATGGTCACACAGCTAGGAAGTGTCCCAGGCCAGATTTAAAGCCAAGATCTATGTCTTATGTCTCTTGGCCTGGCTCTCAATCCCTTAGCCACCTAGCTGCCCCTGAGAGCCACAATTAAAAGTCCTTTCTTAACTTATCTTCCATCAGTCTTGCAACTGTTGACTACTTTTTAATATATCATTACATCCCCTCCCCTCCTAACATTGAAAGAGGAAGTCGTGGAATTCTCAGGTGGTACACAGACTTCCCCTCTGTTCATTTGCTGGGCCTCCTTTTACTCCCACTACACTCCCTGACCCTGGCAAAAGGCCTTTATTTCCTTCAGAATGTCCTGGGGATATGTCAGCTAGCTCTTGAATGAGTTTTAAAATATAGCTAATGACTGAGTATGTGGTTTTTAGAACATAAGTTCTGATCTATTTCTGTAAACTTGAAACAATTTCTCTTCCTTTCTTATAACTCCTTCCCAAGATGGAAATGGAAAATAATTGTGACAAAGAGGGAACTTGAAGGCTCATGAGCCAGGAAAAAGGAAAAAAGAAAAAGGAAATGCAGAAAGGTGATGTAGTAGGTAGACTAATATATTTGAAAGAGAGAATTTTGCTCTGGGTGCATATCTTGTTCCTTCTCTGTAAATTGAGAAGGAATTAGACCAGACACAACTAGATGCCTCTGTGGATAGAGTGTTGGGTTTGAAGTCAAGAAGCCTTGAGTTTGAATCCTGCCATATACACCATCTGTCCCTTAAGTCACATAACCTCTCAGCCTCAGTTTCCTTGACTGAAAAATGGAAATCGTAAAAGCAATTACCTAATGGGGTTGTGGTGAGGATCAAATGAGATAAGATACATAAAACACTTTATATCCTTTAAAGCAAAGTAAATATGATAAATGTTATTTTAATTTTTGTTCTTCTTTAGTTTTTCCAGTCATATCTGACACTTTGTAGCCTCATTTGGGGTTTCCATGGCAGATACTGGAGTGGTTTGCCATTCCATTTCCTTTTCCAGCTCATGTTACAGATGAGGAAACTGAGGCAAACTGGGTTAGATGTCTTTTCTGGAGTCCCACAACTAGAGTCTGAGGCCAGATTTGAACTCAGGAAGATGAAGCTTCCTGATTTCAGGTCTAGCACTCTACTCACTATGCCACTTAGCTGCCCATAATCATTATTAGTCTCTGAAGTACCTTCCATTTCTACATGAATGGTCCTATGAACCCAATGGACTGTTGCTGAATAGATGTTGCAATTACCAGAAATACTTATCTTCCATTTCTCTTCTGCCTCTCCATACCTTGTCCCATTGCCATCACATAGACACCTCACTGAAAGTCAGTATTCGCTCCCTTCTACTGGCAAGAGATGTGTAACTTCTGTCTAATCTGAGAAATGCAATGCCATTGGTACACCTCCCCTTCTCACTCTTGGTGAAACCATACATGAAATTAGAACTCATGGAGATATTGTTAGCAAGGTAGTTAAATACATTTTTAAAAGAAGCTTTTCACAGAACTTTGAACTCAGTTCACTTTCAGATCTTCCACTAGCATTAAAGAGAGAAAAGAATTTGATCAGCTATTGGACAAAGGATATTCACCCAAGTACTGCCACTTAGGTGCTATGGGTTATGGTCAGATGTTCAAAGCCTCAGTTTCCTTATCTGTTAAATACAGAAGATAATACTCATGTTGCTCAACACCGACACTGCATGCTTCTTGGCATTAGGCCATATTTTGCCTCAGAGCAGATATTTGGCCAATATTTTATTATTGAAGCCAGTTCTTGGTAGGAGTCAGCATGTCAGAGATGTGCTTAAGTAATGGGTCACATTGTGTGCCCTATATATAAAATGATGTCTGGGTTGTCTTTTTCACTAAAATTATTATGGAAAATGCTTTGTCTCAACATGATTTCTCAACCTCTTAAAGAATGGAAGTAATTGGAATAAACATTTATATAGTGCCTACTATGCATCTGACACTGCTAAATGCTTTATAAATATTTTATCATTTGAACCTTGCAACAACCCTGGGAGGTAAGTGCTTGATATGATCTCTATTTAGCAACTAAAAAAAAAAAACTAATGTAGACAGAGGTTAAGTAACTTGTCCAGGGTCACATAGCTAGTAAGGATCTGAGGCTGAATTTGAATTTAGGTCTTTCTTGATTCTAGGTACCATGATCTATCCACTGTGGCACCTAGCAATCTCACCAGTCAAATGAAAGGTTTAAAGTAGATGACCTTTGTGGTTCCTTCCATCAAGACCTATGATTTAACTACATATACATATACATGTATATATATAAATTCACATATATATTTATATATACACTGATACATCTACATGTATATGCATGCCTATATATTTATGTACATATATGTGTGTATACATATATATATAGTATACACTGTGTATACATACACACACAATAACTTGGATATGAGTAATGAAAAACATTATTTCCAAATGGAAAACATGGAAAACTGACAAACAATTCCACTGGATTATACATGTATCATTGTTCAAAGATTATTTCTATGTTATTCGTATTTGCAATAGCATTATCTTTTAACATCAAAACCCTAATCATATCCCCATTGAACCATGTGATCTAGCATATGTTTTTCTTCTGCATTTCTGCTTCCACAGTTCTTTCTCTGGATGTGGATAGCGTTCTTTCTCATAAGTTCCTCTAGATTGTCCTGAATCATTGCAATGCTGGTAGTAGAAAAGTCTGTTATATTTTATTGTGTCATGGTGTTTCAGCTTCTCTCTACAGTCTCCTGATTCTGCTCCTTTCTCTCTGCATCAATTCCTAGAGGTCATTTCAGTTCACATAGAATTCCTCCAGTTCATCATTCCTTTCAGCACAATAATATTCTGTCACCATCAGATACCATAATTTGTTCAGCCATTCCCCAATTGAGGGACACATATTAATTTTCCAATTTATTTTGCCACCATGAAGAGCATGGCTAGGCTATGAATATTTTCATACAATTAATTTTCCTTATTATCTTTTTGGAGTACAAACCCAACAGTGGTATGGCTGGAGCAAAGGGTAGGCATTCCTTTGGGCAAAATTCCAAATTGTCCTCCAGAATGGTTTGACCAATTCACAACTCCAGTTGTGTATTAGTGTCCAAATTTTGCCACATTCCCTCCAACATTTATCATTTTCCTTTGCTGCCATATTGGCCAGTTTCCTGGGTATAAGATGGTACTTCAGAGTTGTTTTTATTTGCATTTCTCTAATCAGGAAGGATTTAGAAACTTTTTCATGTCCTTATTGATAGTTTTGATTTCTTTATGTGAAAACTGCCTATTTATGTTCCTTGACCATTTGTTGATTGGGGAATGGATTGATTTCTTTTTGTAAATTTGACTTAGTTCCGTATATATTTGAGAAATTATACCTTGGTCAGAGAGTTTTGTTATAAAACTGTTTTCTGAGTTTGTTGCTTTCTTTCTAATTTTGGTTGCATTGGTTTTGTTTGTACAAAACCTTCTTCATTCCATATAATCAAAGTCATTCTTTTTACATTTTGCAATGTTCTCTATCTCTTGTTTGATCTTAAATTCCTTTCTTTCTCACAGATCTGACAGGTATACTATTCAATGTTCACCTAACTTATTTTTTAAATCATTTACCAATTTTGAATTTATCTTGGTATAGGGTATAAGATGTTGATATAAATCTAATTTTTCCCATACTGTTTTCCAATTTTCCCAGCAGTTTTTATCAAACAGTGAATTCTTGTACCAAAAGGTGGGATTTTGGGGTTTATCAAATGCTAATTTGCTGAGGTCATTTACTTCTAGTCTATTCCATTGATCCAACCTTCTAAGACACTTCTTTTAAAGGGCTCAACCTTTCTTTCCCCTTCCCTCCTGGAATTAGAGGTCTTTTGGACTGCTACTTGTAGATAAAAAAGAGCATTTTGTAGCAATTAATATCTATTCCTTTCTTCTTCGTGTGGTATTTCAGTTTTCCTAATGGTAAATAAGCCATAGATTTGAAGAAAGTAAGATAGCTGTACATAGCCTACCTTACTGGTCCAGGAGCTCAGTTTTACATCTCTTTCTTTTTTTCTTTTTAGTGAATTTTTTCACTTATAGTGTGTCAAAAGGCAAATTCATGTTTATAGTTTAAAAGCTTTTTTTGTTCATTTTCATTTTCCTTCTCCTTTGTCTTTCTTCCTCTTTTTTCATTCCCTATTTTCCTTTGTTTCTCCCATCTTTTTCCTTTCTTTTTCCTTCCTTCCTTTCTTCCTTCCTTCCTT
>NC_058132.1:109672746-109682585 GCF_016433145.1 Gracilinanus agilis | reverse complement strand
CTTCCTTCCTTCCTTCCTTCCTTCCTTCCTTCCTTCCTTCCTTCCTTCCTTCCTTCCTTCCTTCCTTCCTTCCTTCCTTCCTTCCACCTTTGTATGGCTAGTGTACAATACCACTCATTGATGAGGAAACTAGAGAAGCAATTAGGTAAAGTAACTTGTCTTGTATGGTCACCTAAGATCATAGACCTGGAAGAGGCTACGTAGATCTCTCTGTCATTTGGCAACTGTGAGACCCTGGGTAAGATATTTCATCCTTCAGTCTGTTTCCTTATCTGTAACATAGGAATAGTGATATTATCTACTCATTTAGTCCAATAATCTCCTTTTCCAAAGAGCAGAGCCAAGCCTCAGATAGAATAAGTGACTTGTTTCAGGTCATCGAGATTATAAGTGGGAGACCTAAACCTGATGGCCAAGATTTTCGGTTTTAATCGCTACTCTTCTCTCTGAACTAAGACTCAGACTTAGGGACTCTGACGTTTTTCCCATTCCTCTTTCCAAGGTATTGTCACATTGTCTCTTACTGTACCTTAAAGAGACCTTTAGGGAGGTAGCTAGGTAGCTCAGTGGATAAAGAACCAGACTTGGAAATGGGAGGTCTTGGGTTCAAATATAGCCTCAGATACTTCCTTTTTGTGTGACCTTGGACAAGTCACTTTATCCCAGGTGCCTAGCCCTTAGAGCTCTTCTGTCTTGGAACCAATTCTTAGTAGCTTTTCTAATTCAGAAGGTAAATATTGAGAATTAATTTGTTCTAATTCACTAAATTTGTAAAATGAAGAAAAGAAAGCCTGAAGAGGAGAAGTGAATTTTTTCCCCAAGGTCATACAGAAAGCAACAGAGCAGGGACAAGAACCTCATTTGATTCCTAGTCCTATGCTATTTCCAATATGGATATTCTCTAAAATGTTCACATTTGGTTTTATTTTTAAAGAGAAAACGTGAAACATATTTATTATGGACTCATCTATCTGCTCATGGTATTACTCTCAGTGGGATACAAAGTAAATTAAATAGAAATGTCTTCACCCAAATGCAGCCTTGAGGTCTGGGCCAGAGCAATCTGCTACTAACAGACATATGCAGTAAAGGGCATACTGATATGAAGATAACTGTCTAAACATTAAGCAAATACCCAGAATAAATTCCACATTGACATTCAGTACAAGTCAATTGGCCTGGGAATTGAATGTTTAGACAAAACAGATTTAGGGAAAAGTCTCCCCTCCTTTTCTGAAAAGTGATGTTCTATGATCTTTTTGAATAATGCAAATGGAAGGTAGCCTGTGGAGCCTAGGAAAAAGTTAAGCTGGGTATAAAGAGGAACAAACTGTCTTGCATTCCAAAAACCTGAATTCTCTTCTTGGCTCTTCCATTTGCAAACTGAGGAACCTCTAAGCAGGTGAAAGCCTCAGTTTCCTTATCTGTTAAATGAAGGATTGAAAATAGATGATCCTAGCAGTAGCTGTTTGGCTCAGTGGATTGAGAGCCAGGCCTAGAGATGGGAAGTCCTGGGTTCAAATCTAGCCTCAGACACTTCCCAGCTGTGTGACCCTGGGCAAGTCACTTAACCCCCATTGCCTAGCCCTTACCACTATTTTGACTTGAAACCAATACATAGTATTGATTCTAAGGTAGAAGGTAAGGGTTTAAAAAAATAAAAGAAAATACATGATCCCTAATGACTTCATTTTATGGTTCTAAAATTTCCCCTAGGCATGATGCAGATATGTGAAGAAGCAAGGCAGGTAGGCGGTAATCTAAAGGATTTCTAAGCAGATGAGTTTATTTGCTCTGTTTTCAACAGTGGGGTGACAGAATTGTTTTACTTTAAAGGGGTGGGAATTGGTTTGCAGAGGGAAGGGGCAGAATTGGAATGGGAGTAGTCTGTGTGGGTCAGACAGACTAGTGAGAAACTTAGGAAGTAGAGGAATGAGCATTGAGGATCAGCCAGGGGGTGGTTCTCATGAAGGAACCCTAGTGAGGAGGAGGTAGGACGCCTCCTTGAAGGAGGTAAAATGACCAGAAGTGAGACAGATGCCGTCTCTTTAGGGATTCAGAGATGGGCCAGAAACAGCAGACGTTTCAGAAGACTGTGTGTATCTGTTCAGAGAGAGGACTCATCTATCTGCTCATAGTATTACTCTCAGTAGGATTCAAAGCAAATTAAATAGATTTGATTAGAAAAACAAGATTTGGAAAGAAAAGGATAGAGAAGAACTGAAGACTGACTACTCTAAAGGTTTTTTCTTTGTTTGTGAGGGTTGAAAAATAAAGCAGTTTATGCCATCGTGCTGGGAAACCTGAGCCAAAGGCAGGATATTCAGGGAAGGTGGAAGGAGGAAGCTTGGTGCAATGTAAATGAACTGGATGAAGAATTCCACATCTGGATTCTAATCCTAATTCTCCTATGAATTAGGAAGCCAATCGAAAACTGTCATAAACCTTATTTCTTTCACTTCTAAAATAAAGAAGCCGGACACGTGTTATTTTCTCTGACAACACAATAATGACAACTACAACAATATATTTGACAGTCATCTAGTCAACAAGTCAAATCAACAAACATTTTTAATAACTTACATTCTGTCTTAGAATCACTATTGTGTATTAGTTCTAAAGCAGGAGTGGTAAGGGCCAGGCAAAGGGGTTAAGTGACTTGGCCAGGGTCACACAGCTAGGAAGTTTCTAAGGTCAGATTCAAACCTAGGACCTCTCATCTCTTGGCCTGACTCTCAATCCACTGAGCCACTCAGCTGCCCCAAAACAAATATTTTTAAAACAATTATTGTATGTCAGGCACTGGGCTATGCACTGGGGATGCAAAAAATAAGGCAAAAGTAAGTCCCTCTTCTCAACGACTTCACAATCTAATGGGGGCAGATAATGTGCCAACAATATAAAAAAAAAGTTTTATACAGGAGAAATTGGAGAAAATCTCAAGTGAGTTTTGAAAAGTGCTTTTATAATAATGCACTAATTCATTTGAGCCTCACAATCCTATGCACACTTCACAGGTAGGGAAACTGAGGCTGGGAGAGGGTAAGTGGCCAGCATAGGGTCCTGTCATTGAAAATGTCAAAAGCAAGATTTGAATCTAAGTCAGCTTGCTGCCAAATCTGGTTCCCTATCCCTTCCCAAGAAGTCTCCCAAAATTCTATGGAGAGATGTACTAATGTTCAAACCACATTTAGCTTGTTCAAATGTGCCATGGGCTATTTCCCAACTAGCAAGCATCTCATGTCCAAATCATTGTGTTGTGATATTGTGAGGTTCCAATAGACTGCCAAAATGGATTTATTATAACAGCTAAGACTTTGCCTCTACCTTTTACCAATTTTTGAATACTAGGAAGAAGGTGTGGGCTGACAGAGGAGGTGGTTAGAGCATAGCAGGCACATTGCCATCAGCTGATTGAAGATGGAGCTTCATGGAAACTGGCCCACACTGGGAAAAGCTGACTGCCTCAGGCTGATTTTTTGAGTGAGGAAAATCTTCTGTCACCTGTAGTCTTTCTGGTGTTTGTCTGGCCACACTCTGGGCAAATGAACAGAACTCCCAGTTTCTGACCTGTCCTCCTTGGCTCTTTATGGATTTCTGGCTTTGATTCTTCCAGAGGTTTTTATTTATTTATTTTTAAAATTCTTTTGGCTTCCAGAGTAGGGCTATGTGCTGGGTTCCTTGTCCTTAATCCGCAAGGCTGTTAGCCTCTCTGGTGAGTAAATACTATCCCTATTCTGGCAGAGTTTTACTTAAGAGTATTATAGAATTCCAACATCTCAGAGTTAGAAAATAATCTAGTTTAAGCCATCACCAAACTCTCTTTAACAAATAACTGACCAGTGGCCACGAAGTCCTTTGTGATCTCTGAGAAGAAACCCACAACATCCTGAAGCAACCATCTCACTAATTAGCTAATCTAATTGATAGGAATTTTTTTCTTTTTCTTTAAAAAATTATCTTTTGCTATTGTACCTACATTTCCCAGAATATCTCCCTCCCTTTCTCCAGTTTAGAGAGCCATCCCTGTATAGGAAGACTGAAAAAGAGAAGAGAAAATACAAACAAACCAAGCCAAAAAAAAAACACATTTCAATGAAACAAGTCACCACATCATCCAACTTTTATATTATAATGTTCCACACCCTTGATCCCACAGCTCTATAAAACAGGGAGATGCATTGTCAAAGCTCTTCCTCGGGGCCAAGGTTGGCCATTAAAATTTCATCTTCATTTGTATTTTTATTGCTTTTCTTCCCAGTTACACAGTTGAGCTACATGTATATTCTTTTGCCAGCTCTTTTTGCTTGCTTCACTTTGCATCAGTATATATGTCTTGGGAAGTTATTTTTCTTTATGCCAGGCTCAAATGATACCTAGTTTTGTCCTCCAAGACCAAGTCAATTCCCTCTCCCACATGATAGCCCTTCAAATAGTTGAATAAGAAAAAGCAAGGAATTATTCACAAAAGGTAAAACAAGGGGACTCTTGGGCCAAGCCAAGTGTTGGTGGAAAGGGAAGGCTCTGACTTCATTACTAGCCAGCAGTGAGTGGGATCCTGAGGATCACAATGACCAAATCCCCAAGCAGAAACATCTTGAAACTGTAGTGATCTTTGTTCACTGGCTTAGACTACTTTTCTTTGCCACTCATGGGGACCTCTGTCCACATCTCCTTCATGTTCTTTAAGACCATGTTGCTGTGCCTAGCAAAGGTTTTTACTTGGCCCAGCAATTTCTTGTGGTTGTGGCAGTTGATAAGAACCTGGGTGTTGTTCTTCAATGACTCAATGAGCACCAACAGGGGTCCAGTGTTGAATTCCTTCTCCTCCCTCTTCTGCAGCTCCTCAGGGGTCATTTTGCTCTTGGGTTTCTTTAAGAGACTCATAGTATTGATGAACTCAGGAATCTGGGATGAGTTGCTCCTCACTTAGGAGAGCCAGAACGATCTGGGCAGAGGAGCAGAAGTTAGACATGAACAAGACTTGCTTCAGAAGATGGAGGATGAGTCAAGACAAATGAATAAATCACAAGGCTGGTCTCAAATATGGTGTGCCTCCTGAAACATCAGTTCACAATGATGGCTACCACTGGACCAAACTGGGTGGCTACTTGTTGCTCAAAGGCAGTAACATTCTGTTTAACAGCCTCATTGAAGAACATGGTATCTACTTGATATTTCAGGAGTGAGAGAAATCCAAAGGCAATAGAAAAGTCTACAATACAAGTGCAGGAGTCAGCAGAAAGATCAGAGGTGAAGCATTCAGCCAGTTGATCTTTGAATGGTTGAAGAGTTTTCCATCAGTGCAGATAGCTTTGACAATATGAGGTTTGACTGTGGAGACAGCTGAAGGGTAATGTTCCATAGCAGATGGGAAGCCAACCTCCAACTGGGCCTTCAGTAACCTTTTTGACAGGACCCCACTAAGGACTTTTTAGAGCAAAGCATAAATTCCTTGTACTCCTGGACACTGGACACCACTATATACATATATACGTACATGCATGCATACATACTACTATATGGAGAGAATATATACAGATTTATTTTATTACATATAAACATGTATAAACTTTATTAAAACATATGTATATACATATTTATTTTATTATATATGTTTATTTTATCACATGTAAATGCACACAAGCTTTATGTGTGTTTGTATGTTTATATTCATATGCATGTATACATGAAATATGTTTATATGTAATAAAATAAATCTTTATATATTCTTTCCATGTAGTAGAAAAACATACATAGAGAGTATATATGATATATGATTATATATTATATGTATAGAAAAATCTCTTTTTTTTCTCTCTCTATACACACACACACACACACACACACTGTATAAGATAGCAAAATAGATAGTATTTCTTTCGTAATGTGTTAAAGAACCTACTGGACTGTGACCTTGGAACAAAGCCATCATTTCTACTCTGATTTCTGTGGGAAATGGTTTGTTGGAAAATGCTCCCTGAGTTCACTCAAAATTGAAGTTTTAGTACATATCTAATATCTAATTGTAAATTGGGAATTGACTATGTGTGAGTGTATAAATGTGTGTGTGTGTGTGTGTGTGTGTGTGTGCGCGTGTTTGTGATAGTCAAGACATGGCCAAGATGCCAGGGAGAAATTTGGAAATAAAGGAAGCATGTTCAAGGCTCAGTAAACATACACTATTGCTGTGGAGGGTACAAATGGACAAATGATTGGATGTGTGGCTGGCTAAATTTGAGGAGAGAGACACCAATTCTCCTTTCTGATGTGTCACACACCACCCAAGGTCAGGAGGTCCTGCCATAAACCTTTTGTTCAGCAAAACTTGCTCCCGTGAGAAAAGTTGGACAAGGTTAGATGGATATGCTTGCTATCAACATCTAGAACAGCATCGACCCCATTGGAGCATATGACATGGCAGGGTCTAGGTGAAACAAGCAAGACCCTGGGGATGCTCTCTGGCCAGCTGGCCAAAGCTGGGAAGATGAGAAAAGGTCATTTGATGAGAAATGCTGTGTTTATAGAACTGAAAGAAATGGTGGTGAAAATCCTTAATGAATCTCTGGGGACAATGTTTGTTTCAAGTGACATTTTGTTGTTCACTAATTGAACCTGAACCTCATGGACTTTTTTGCAGACTTGGTAATCCATTTTGTCCATGCAGGCATTTCCTCATTCATGATCATAAAGTTAATGCTTTATTATGTACTCAATCGGTGCTTCAACTGAAGGGAGACTTTACAGTAGCTAGGAATGGATCTGGGGAATATATTCTATGCACTTCTCAGTCTTAGATTAATTCCAAATGATCACTTTCTTTCTTAAGAACAGGATTGGAGAGCAGAAGTATTTTGTCAGGAAGGAATCGATGTACCTCAAAGAAGTCTGGACATTGGGTGTTTAAATTTATACCTCTAAAGAAGTAGTATTTTTTATCAGTTGTCTTCTTGGTGTGAGGAAATTAAAAAATAAAGAGATGGGGCAGCTGGGTAGCTCAGTGGATTGAAAGTAAGGCCTAGAGATGGGAGGTCCTAGGTTCAAATCTGGCCTCAGACACTTCCCAGCTGTGTAACCCTGGGCAAGTCACTTGACCCCCATTGCCCACCCTTACCACTCTTCCACCAAAGAGCCAATATACAGAAGTTAAGGGTTTAAAAAAAAGTAAAAAAAAAAATAAAGAGATGACTAAATTTCTGCTCTTGGGGCCAAGTGGCAGCTGATTGGGAGATGTCTATTCCTCTGGTCCATAGCCATGGGCCAGCTAGGGTCTCTGGAGCTGAGACCTTCTGCCTGCACATACAAATTCCAGTGGTGTCCTTGGGGATGCAGGCTCCCTGGGCTTGGCAAACATGGTCTGCAATCAAAGCATTGCATCCTGAAAGATCACCTTTTTATTATACATGCACCCTTTTTGAGGCTAAAAACAATGCTGTAACCAACCAGATCCTAATTTTTTATAGTGAACTCCTTTAGTGTACATGAAGGAAATGGATAGTGCAGGGTCTCATGATTTTGTTGTTGCCCACAGTGGATGGGCAATGGCTTGTTGGTACTTCTAGACAAAGGTAAAACTTGGGGCCTGATGTTTGTAGCAAAATTCAAGAAATCAATATCCAGAGCATGTTTTATAAATCATATGAACAAGTTGTTCAGTTTGTTTTAGCATATTCTGTACATAGGGATATGTAAGCAATTTTGCAGATCCTTTTTTTTTATTTGATATTTTAGCCCATTTGATTTTTGATTTTTAGATTAGGTATTTGGAATTTTAGTCTATTAGATTCATCTCCAAAGAAAAAAATCTATATTTGAGGCTTTTTTCCCTTTGGAGCTACAGCAATAAAAACGATTTAAAATGGCTCCAGGTGATATTTATTTTGCCCAGTAGTTTACTTGATATTTTATAGTTAAAATAATCAGAATTTTCAGTAGAAATGATGTAAGCTTTTAAGGGTTGATGTTTTGAACCTTGAAACTTGAATATTTGCAAAAAAATCATACAATTTATATTCTGTTACATGAAACTGCCTGAGGAAAACAGCTGGCTCCTGAGCTAGGACTACAGCTAACATTAATTAACTCTTAGAACAGGTGATGGTTTCACCTTGTGTTCTTGAGAAAGCAGGGAGCAATATTTATATGCTGGTAGCTCTTCCTGTAATGTGATGGGGTTGTATTTTGTGCTTGAAATATAGAGTAAATTGTTTGGTCAGGGAAATAGAGACTTTCCTGATAGTTCTTCCTTTTCCTCCTCATTTTTCCTCTGATACAAAGCTGAATAATTTTATTGTTGTTGTTGTTGTTATTATTATTCATTTAAGTAGATATCCGCTGCCATAAAAAGAACTGATGGAGTATCAATGTGGATTGAAACCTTTCATTCTTCGCTATCTTTATTCCATGAACTTTTCTCTAGTGTAAGCAATATGTTTCTTTTTTTCACAATTTGATGAACATTGAAATATACGTCACATAACATATGTGCAACCTCTCTCATATTACCAGAATCCTTGGGAGGGGATAGGGAGAGATCATGGACTGCAAAATGACAGAAAAAGATTATTAAAAATTGTATGAAAAACTTGAAAGCTTTAAAAATTTTAATGGCTATTTAATTTTTACAGAGTGCTTTACAAAAATGATTTCATTTAATTCTCATTAACTCTAGTAGGTAGGTACAGGAGAAATTGGAGAAAATCTCAAATGAGTTTTGAAAAGTGCTTTTATAATCATGAATTAATTCACTTGAGCCTCACAATCCTATGCACACTTCACAGGTAGGGAAACTGAGGCTGGGAGAGGGTAAGGGGCAAGTATAGGGGTCCTATCATTGAAAATGTCAAAAGCAAGATTTGAAATTGTCAATTTGCTGCCAAATCTGGTTCCCTCTCCCTTCCCTTAGTTACATTGTAACATGAACATAACTATGTTTACACTATTTGAACCCTTCCTTCTAGGAATTCATGTACATCATTCAAAACTAAGGAAAATATTTTGCAAAATATTACAAAAAATAGTTTGTAAACTATTAATATTCACTGTCTATTACTCAAGATCTGACCTGGACAGAAGTTGTTTAATCCTTTTTATTCAGTTGTGTTTGACTCTTTGTGACCCCACTTTTGGAATTTTCTTGGCAAGGATATTAGAAGGGTTCATCAGTTCCTTCTCCAACTCATTTTACGGAAAAGAAATTGAGTCAATCAGGGTTAAATGCCATGTCCAGGGTCACACAGCTGTCTGAGATCAGATTTGAACTCATGAAAATGAGTTTTCCTGCCTCCCAGCACAGCATTTTATTCACTGTGCAGAAGACAGTAGGACTTTTCACCTCCCTCTTTGTGGACTCTGTATTAGACTATGAGCATCTTGAGGATAGGGACTGTTTGGCTTTTCTTTATTTCTCTTACTTAGCAGAGTACTGGGCAAACTGTACGCCTTTAATAAATACCTGATGACCTGACTTGACTATATCTCCATCAGTGAAGACACTGTGACCTTTTATAGACTATGGTGTATGTATCCTTTCATCTAAGTCCTAGCAAGTTTCCTTATTGGTCTATTTTAATATCTCCCACCGCCTATCTATGTGTAGAAGGCATAAGCTTAATTTTAAATGTACCTAACTTAGATATTTTGCTAATGCCAGCTCAAGTTTCCTGCCAAACCTCCCCCAGTGGATTCCGTGGTCCCATCTGTTGCATCCCTGTGTGCTATGGTGTGGGTTTTTTTCATCAGATAAGATGTTAAAGTTTCCTTCCTTCCTTCCTTCCTTCCTTCCTTCCTTCCTTCCTTCCTTCCTTCCTTCCTTCCTTCCTTCCTTCCTTCCTTCCTCC
>NC_058132.1:109635459-109669799 GCF_016433145.1 Gracilinanus agilis | reverse complement strand
ATATATATATATATATATATATATATATATATATATATATATATACCTGCTGTTGAGTTGTTTATTTTTGTCAGAAAAAGGGTATAACAAAAAAAAATACAGACTAGCTTAGAGAACTGTTTCTGTCTCAAAGATTTTTTAAAAAGTCGACCTAAAATTCCCAGCTGTGTGACCCTGGACAAGTCACTTGACCCCCATTGCCTACCCTTATCACTCTTCTGTCTTAGAGCCAATACACAGTATTGGCTCCAAGTTGGAAGGGAAGGGTTTTAAAAAAAGTTGACCTAAAATAATTTTCTGAAAGTTATTCATATATTATACAGTACTCATGTCTATGTTCATTATGTTGTGAAAGAAGATACATATCTCTTACAACAGAGAAAGATTCATGGAGGAAATAAAATGAAGAATGGTAATTTTTAATCCGCTTTCAGACTCCATCATTTCTTCCTATACCTCTAAATAGCCTTTTTTTCATCAGGAGTCTCTTAGAGTCATCCTGGATCCTTGCATTGCTGATAATAGTTAAGTCATTCATAGCTGATCATCATACTTTATTGCTATTACTGTGACAAACAATTTTTTTTTTAAATTTGCAGTCATGACAAACACAGGATGTTATAAAGAAGTATCTCTGTAGCTGATTTCTTAAAACCAATTGTTCAAAATTGCATTCATCTCTATTAGATTAAACATTATTCAATTCAATCCATTATTGTTTCCCAAACAGGTTTTTTTTTGTTGTTTGTTTGTTTTAATCCAGTGTCTGTCAGCTTAGCTGCATTGGTAAAATTGTGGTAGGGTAAACATTTATAGCTGTTGAATAAAATGAGTTTGTTTGATGATCTGTGATTTTTATTAGCATTTTCACAGATAATTCAGAGTTAAGTGTAATTTGATTCAATTAAGTACACATTCAGTGAATACCTAGACTTTACAAAGCATAATTTTGGAGGCGTGGACAGAGATACAGAGCTGTGTAAAGCAGAGTCTCTGCCCTCATGGAACTTTTAACTAATAGAGATATATTATATATGCATATATAATATATTATATAAATATGATTATAAATATATGTAATTAACATGTAATATATAAATGACCACAACGTCCAATAAAACATAAGAGCATAATGATCTAGAAGTGAAATGCCATGTAAGGTACGCTAGGCATAGGCAGTTAGCTTGTTCATGGGATAGAAAGCTGGACATGGAATCAGGGAGATCTGAGTTCAAATTTGACTTCAGACACTTATTAACTATGTGACCCTGGGTAAGCCACTTAATCTAGGTTTGCCTTAATCCACTGGAGAAGGAAATGGCAAACTACTCAAAAAGCTTTGGCAAGAAAACCCCATGGACAGTATAGTTTGTGGGGCTATGAAAAGTCTTGCAGGATTGAACTACAACAAAATGACAGGTGTGGGGAAGGAAATAGCTTTCAGACTTAGGGAGAGGGTCAGAAAAATTTTATGAAGATGGGATAATTTGATCTGGATGCTAACATTTAAGGAGTCATAACAGTTTCTTCTTCTTTAGAGTTTTTACCCCACTTTATGACCAGACACCAAAGAATTTAACCTCAGAGATCAATATTCTGCTTGAAATTTTTTTTCTTTTAAATAAATCAGAATGAGATGGGAAAATGCCATCTTGCCCATTTTTCACAATAAATGAATACATATACATATATATATATGCACATTTTAAAAATACCAAACTATATCCTCCCTCCTCCCAAAGAGGAGGGTATTGCTGCTAAAACTTTGCTTCCCTTCTGTGAAGTAAATTTTCATTGTGAAAGGTTTCTTTTTAAATTATGGATTTAACAAACACACAAAAAGAACATTTCTATATAAAAAGTAAAAAATAAAAAGAGGATTATATATGAAACCATGAATCTCTATTACATGCAGCCTTATCTTTTTAAAGCATATAATAAAATCGACATTACTTTCATAGCTGCCTAGTTTGTGTGTATTTCCTTCTAAAATTGCTTCTATTCTCTTTTGGGCATTAAAAAAAGACTATAAGCATTTTCTTTATTTTGGCCAACATCAATAATATTCCTCCTTCAAATAAAAAAATAATAATCCTAGCAACAAATCATTATGAATTTTAATTTACCCACAGTTCACAATAGAACATTTTCTTAAGTACTTGCATTTCTTCAGAAGCCCCAGACCTCACATGAATTGCCATGTACCTGCTGTTGGGAGGTTTATTTTTGTCAGAAAAGCCATGTCAAGGAAAGCTAAACAATTGTTTGGAGACCTGCTGTCTCAGTCTATGGATGAGAGCCTTCCTCTGTTTCTGTTCTTATCTTCAATTTACTTTTCTGACCTTATCTTTCACTGTGTTCCCTTTGGCGTCCTTTATACCTCAGCCAGACAGCACTTTTTTGCCCAGATTTTGTCCTCTTCTCACTCTCTCCTCTATTTATTGGCAAGACAGAAACCCTAATCCCCCACAAACCATGCTTCAGGAATCACTGTCTTTTCTCTGTCAAAATCATTCCCCATTGCTCCCTTCCCAGTCTCCCCACCCAGAACCGATCATCTCTACCAAGAATCTGTTCTCAAATGGACCACCAATTTGCCTATAACCATATAATTTATGTTTACAGTAAATGAATATATATATATACACACACACACATATATATACGTACAGAAATAAACACTCATGTATAAACAGAAATTCATACACACAGATATATATATATACACATATCTCATATTAAAATTTTATGTTAAAGATGTACGTGTTCATGTTTTCCCCTACATACAGACATATTCCTGATAAATTCCATACAACATAATACAACAAACACTTATGAAGTTCTTATTTTATCCAGAAAATTGTCCTGAATGCTGGGGACAAGCCCAGTTTAGAAAAGACAGTGGCTTGTAAGACAGTAAGATTTCAACACTAATTAATAGTTTTTTTTTACACAGCACAGGATGTTCCCTATGTCAGTCCAGAGGGGAAAAGTTATTTAACCCTCTCAGATGTGATTGTGGAAGGGTTCTTGGAGAAGTTAGCAATTGAGTTGTACGTTAAAGAATGGGGAAGAAGTCAATAGATAGAGAGGCAGACCATGAGTATGGCAGAAGCAGATGCTATGAAGTGCTTAAGCTTGGTTAGATAGGACTTTATCCAACTCTCTGCCACACTTAAATCCAATTTATATGGGAGTCAGAAGCCTTAATCAGTGATATCATCTTGGGTCTTTTCAAATATGATGCACAACAACCATCAACATCAAAGGGGAAATAATATTTTTTTTTTGACTACGGGGTGCAGAATTAGGAATAGTAGGTAGAAATTACAAAGGGCTGGATTTGGGATTAAAGTAAGGGGAAAAAAAAAACTTCCCAAGGAGGAAGAAAGCCTTGTTATACTAGAAAGATCCTTGAAAGTGAAACCTGCATGCTGTTGTTGTTTGGTCATATTAAATTCTTTGAATGCCATTTAGAGTTTTGTTTTGTTTTTTTTTGGCAAAAGATCCTGAAGTGGTTGCCATTTCCTTTTCCAGTTCATTTTACTGAAGAGGAAACTGAGGGGAAAAGGGTTAAGTGACTTGCCCAGGGTCACACAGCTAGCAAATATCTGAGGCTAGATTTGATCTTAGCCTCCTAACTGTCCTGCTTAGTTGCCTCAAATCCAAACTCTGCTATGAGACCTTTAGAAGACTCTTTGCATCTCAATGCCTTAATCTCTTCATCTATAAAATGAAAAAAGTTGGACTAGGAGGCTTCTATGGCCTCTTAGGACTCTAGATTTATCATCCTTTGACCAATTAGAGCTAGCCAACATGAGATGGGATGGGATGCCTCTCCAGGTTCCCCATCACTGGGGCTATATAAGAGAAGATTAGATGACTACTTTTCAGGGACAAAAAAGTCTTTTTTGAGATTTTTTTACAGGTAGGGGCTAGGCTATGGACCTTCTCATTTCTGCCTCATTACCGACGTTAGATGCATTCCTTTGGATTACTTTGGACTTCTCCATCATGCCTTTACAAAACTTATCATTGGAAAACTTCATCATCTTTTAAGATTGAAATAATCTTAGTATTTACATCTTATCATTATCCTGTGCTCCTCTGACTGGGGAGTCTACCCACGAGACCCAAGACCCTTAAGACAGTCATCTCTTCACTTTTCACCTGGCTACTCTCCTTTAGACTTTATCATATCTCTCCCAAATTGCCGCTCCTACTCAGCTGCCCTTTGTGTGTTATCTTCCCCCATTCAATTGAGCTCTTTGAAGGCAAAATCTGTCTTTCCTTTTCATATTTATATCTTAGCTTCTTAGCACTGTGCCTGTCACATAGTCTGTACATAATAAATGTTTACTGACTGATCTATTACCTCCCTTCCAAATCTGAAATTCATCATATTAAGGGTAGTGGTCCTGTCAGTAATAATAATAACATATTATTCCATTTTAATATATAGTTTTAAAAGTGATTCTTTTATAAGTTAATGATAATAGATTTCAACTCAAATTAAAAAAAAACACCTTCTAATAGCTGGAACTTTAAACAAAATTGAAATAAGTACTCCAAAGACATAGTGAGATATCCCTGTCCCTGGAAGTCTTCAGATCAGAAGTATCAAAAAATTGTTCTAGTGGCCCCGTACACTTCTAAGTGTAGCCAGAACCGTATTAAAACAGTTGATGCTAAATTTAAATGGGAAATATTTGACAGAATAAATAAACAACAAAACATAAGTAATATTGATTTGTGGGTTTCTAAGGCCCTATGAAGATCCCAGAAATTTTTTAAAAACTTACCTTCTATCTTAGAATTGACACAAAATATTAATTCCAAGGCAGAAGAATTGAAAGGGCTGAGTAATAGGAGTTAAGTGACTTGCCCAAAGTCACATAGCTTGGAAGTGTGTAAGGCCAGATTTGAACCTAGGATTTCCCATATCTATATCTGACTCTTTATCCATTTAGCTATCCTAACAGGGACATATATATATATATATATAGTTTAGTGGCCTCAATTCTATTTGAGTTGATCATTCTTGTTCTAGAAGACACCAGATGATCATTTGAAGAGGCTTTCATTATGGTTAAACACAATGACATCTAAAATCCTTTCCAAAGTTTCATTGATTTTAATACTGTTATTATTATCCTTAATTTAACTGAAAGACTTCCTAAGTGTCTCCTGGGTGCTAAACACTGTGTTCTTGCCCTGGGGAGATACAAAGTGCAGATAATTAATAGTTCCTTTCTGCCAGGAGTCTATAGTCCAGTAGGTGGATATGATATATAGAGAGAATAAAATTCCACAATATTATGAGACTGGTACATTAGAGATCTATAAAATATTCTCTATAAATAACAAGAAGAGCAGTTAGGCACCTGGTATGAAGGCAGGAAAGCTCTTCTTTCTGGATTCAAATCTGACCTCATAAACCTATATAGTAGCTATGTGACCCTGGACAAGACACTTAACCCTATTTGTCTCAATTTCCTCATCTGTTAAATGAGCTAGAGAAGTTAATGGCAAACCACTCCAGTATCTTTCCCAAGGAAACCTCAAATGTGGTGACAAGAAGTTGAACATTACCAAAAATGACTAAACAACTACAACAACAAAAAATAGCAATAAACACCTATGTGAATAATTAATGATAGGCAGCTTAGAGTGGTGTAAAGAGCTTTCCACTTAGAGGCATTAGGGATGGACTTCCTAGTCTTGATAGCTATGTGGTGAGAAGCAAGTCATTTTACCTTTCCGTCTGGAAAATGATAAAACTAATACGTGAAATACCTGCTTCATAAGTTTGTTACAAAGCAAATGCTGTGTAAACTTAAAATTGCTATACAAAGGTATAGGAAATTTCCTTTTTTAAATATAAGTATAAAACCTCAGTTATTAAATGGTCTGTGCTATTTCAGCAAGCATTTAATAAATGCTTAGTTTAAAAGTACAATGTATTATACTTTTAGAAATAAAAGTAGAATATATTATAATAACCACTATATAAATAATATATAATATAATGCTTTAAAGTTGGTACAAAGTTATATATATTTTATCTCATAGAACTGTGTGATTTTGCTTATTAAGCACAATATTACAATACAGTGAAAACAGGAATATAGATTGCATTCTTTCAGTTTCATTTATTTTGATCAGTATTTTACCACTATTTTTTGTCATCTTGAGTAGGATGGCTGCTATGTTGAGCTGCTGGAGAGATAGGTAGCCAATTCACAGTCTTCTTTTGGGTAGTTTTAGGCAAGCTCCACTCCTCCAAATATTAATTCTTCTGGGTCTTATTCAATCGATTGTAACTTCATTCCTAAAATTCCTTCCTTAAATCCATTTTTGGTCTTTAAGTCCCCTATTAAGATAGAAATGCCCCTGAGAGGTGTTAAGCCTCATTAGCTAACATGTTCAGTTATTAGCTAATGCCTTATTTGACAGGCCAATGAGAGAATATGGGACATGAGACTTAGGTATATGGAAAAGTAGGAAGGATAGAAATGCCAGTGCCCCTCTAGGTCTCAACATTGAGAGAGAATGTTGCAAAGCAGGCACAGCAATTAGGACATCACACCATGGGATAGGGGTGCACCCCTTTAACCTAAACCTCCAGACATCTTTCTATATTCTTCATAATCAGGGTATATCCAAATTCACTGCAGAGATAGTCTTTCACTTGTCCTCTTCTGGTTTGCCTAATGGTCATCAGAATTTCTCAGCTGTTCTGGCCTAGTAAGAAACAAAAAATCCTTCAATGAAAAGAGACTAGTTCAGGTTAAAAGATAAAACTTCATTGGCTAATTAAACAAGGAAACATGAAAGAAAAAGATACAAACTTCTTCACAAAATCTTTATCAATCTTCCTTAATCAGAATGCCTCCCTTCTGAGATTATTTCCAATTTAGCTTTGCATGTATCTTGTATATGCACAGTTGTTTGAATGTTGTGACTATGAACTAGTAAGATCAGGGACTGTTTTTGGTTTGTTTGTCTTTTTGCATTTCTTTGTATACCCAGGATTTAGTCCAATGACCAGCATATAATGCATGCTAGCTGAATAAATGACTGAAGTATAAACCTAGATGGCTAATATATAAAGGCTAGTGGTCAGTGTTGTTTCTCTCAGAACACAGAGATACTCTTTAATTTATTTCTCTCCCTTCTTCTGGGTCTATCCTGACAAGAGAGATAAGAACTAGGAGAAATTAACGTTCATCATTCATATTTTTTGGAATCATAAAATCTCAGGCACAGAGGGGTCATCTAGATTCACAATATTGAATTTCATAGAGTTCAACCCCTAATTGAAGGACTGGAATAATAAATCCTGTCTACATCATACTGGGCAAGTATGATATTCAACTTTTGCTTGAAGACTTTTAGTAAAAGGGAACTCTCCATTTTTATTTCCAACTATTAAGAAAGCACATTCTTTTTTTTAAACCATTACCTTCCATCTTGGAGTCAATACTGTGTATTGGGTTCAAGGCAGAAGACTGGTAACGGCTAGGCAATGGGGGTTAAGTGACTTGTCCAACGTCACACAGCTAGGGAGTGTCTGAGGCTAGATTTGAACCTAGGACCTCCCGTCTCTAGGCCTGACTCTCAATCCACTGAGCCATCCAGCTGCCCCCAAGAAAGCACATTCTGCTTTCAGACTATTCTTGTTGGGAAACACTTTCCTAATATTGAGCAAAATCTTCCTTCACATAACTTCTACCCATTGCTCCTGCTTCAACCCACCCACCCACCCCATTCCCCCCGAAACCAAATAATATAATCCTTGTTACATATGACAGCCTACATCATTTATTTCTATCTCCCTCTCCTATTTTATAGATGAGAAAAATAAAGCCTGGAATGGAGAAATACCTTGTCCAAGGACATTTATTGGAAGAGTCACTTATAATGTTTTGTATGACCACATACTTTCAAATATTTCATCTTGGTATAAAGAATTAAATAAATACTCCAACAGAATTCAACAAATCCTTTCTCTTCCACTTTGCTTTGAGCATTAGCACCTAATTCATTATCCTGGCAAATGCAAACACTTGGATTTCTTTATGTACAGCAGGTACTTCTCACCCACTTATTCATCACTCCTTTTCTCCATCTCAAGATTGCCTCTTAGGATTTTATTCTATAGTTCAATAAATTGGCCCCATTATCCAAATAGAGTATTCTGAACATAGCCTTCAATTCAGATACTTTCTCCCACAGGTAATCTAAATTATTTGTGTATTAGGGTTTCCTATAAAAGGGGCTGTTACTAGGACATTAGGAGAATGCTCCTTTCACTGGACAGCCATGAAAGCCATATTCAACAATGAAGAGGTTTAAAATTTTAAGGATATGTGGCCAACATGAGGTTCTAAGAGACCAAATGTCTACAGAAGAAAAAGACAGCAATGAATCATAAGTTAATCATATATTAAATATTGTAAGGCCTTCTTGTTCAAAAGAATCATTTGGGAAAGGGTATGTTCAAGGAAAATTCTGAAGGCTCTGTCAATAATTTATGTATTTCAGAATTTGTACAAAATAAGTTTTTTTTTCAAAATCTACTTCCTTATAAATTCTGTGTTTTGGCCAAATTGGTCTCCGTAATGTACTTGGTGTGATATTCCATTTCTCTTTGGTGGAATTTCATATAGACAGCCCTTCAGGGTTGAATATTTTCCCCTTAGTGGAATCTCCAGCTCACTTTAAAGCTCAACTCAAATACTGCCTCTTTACACAAGGCCCTTCCTGATGCTCCTCAATTGTTAGTTTCCCCCTCTTCAGCCCCAAATCACTTGTGGTTATTTTTGCTTATTTTTCTGATTATAATTATACTCCTATACCACTCACAGAATAATTATCTTGAGCTCAGAGATAATTTGATTTTTGCTTATATTTGTATTCCCCATTTCTAGCAAACTCCCTGATAATTTCTTGTAGTGTGGTATCCAGACTCTTCTTCTTCTTGTTCTTCTTGTTCTTTTTGTTCTTGTTGTTGTTGTTGTTATTGTTGTTGTTGTTGTTGTTATTCTTCTTCTTCTTCTTCTTCTTCTTCTTATTATTATTATTATTATTATTTTCTTTGGTCATGACTTTCAGGATTTTCAGTGATTCTTAGATTATCTCTCTTAGATCTGTTTTCTAGGTCAGTTGTTTTTCCAGTGAGATATTTTGGATTTTCTTCTATTTTTCATTCTTCTCAATTTGTTTTATTGTTTCCTGCTCTCTTATAGAGAAATCATCTTCCATTGGTCCAATTTAATTTTTAGGGAGCCATTTTTTTCTTGGATACTTTATTCTTCCTCTTTTAGATAGCTTCTTGTTTGAGGTTTTGTATTTTATTTTTTAAGAAGCTGTTTTCTTCAGTGATTTTTTCCTCTATGCTCTTGACTTTGATTCAGTAATACCACTATTAGGTCTGTATCCCATAGAAATAAAAAAAGGAAAAAGGATTTATTTTTACAAAAACCATTTATAACAGTTCTTGTGGTGGCAAAGAATTGGAAACCAAGAGAATGCCCATTAATTCAGGAATGGCTGAACAAGTTATAGCATATGCTTATAATATAATAGTATAAGAAATATTGAGTAAATGGGTTTTAGGAAAATCTGAAAATACTTATATGAACTGATGCAGAGTTAAATAATCAGAAGCAGGAGAATATTTTGGACATTAATAGTAATATACTTCAATAAGCAACTGTAAATGACTGCTATTCTCAGTAATACAATGAGCTGAAGCAATCTCAAAGACTTTATGATGAAAAAAGCTATCTCCAGAAAAAGAACTGATGGAGCTTGAATGCAGATGAAAGCCTAGCATTCTTCACTCTATTTTCTTTCTAGTTTTTTTCCCTCATGTGTCTTCTTCCACATCATGACAAATATGGAAATGTTTTGTATATTATATGTATAACCCATTATGTATTACTGGCAATTTCAGGAAGGGGAAGGATGAAGGAGACTGTGAATCTCAAAATATTAGAAAATTAATTCTAAAATTTGTTAAGTGGGAAAAATAAAATATTACAAAAAAGAAAAAAAATTAGCATTGTGCGTATGATGCTTTATAATTTACAAAACATTTTATGCATATTATCTCCTTTAAGTTTCCCAATAACTCTATAAGTTTCATTCTCCTTTATTTATAGATGGTGAAACTAAGGCATAGAGAGGAGAAATGATTTATCTACTGTTATCCAGATAATGACAGAGTTAGAATCTAGACTGCCCAGAAACCCATGTACTATGCCATGTTACCTCTAATCTATTCTTTAAGAAGAAATTTAAAAGAAACCAAACTTGTTTTCTTTTTTTGTGATAAAATATATACTCCTTGAGATTAGACCATTTTTCATTTTGCCTTTGTAACTCCAGGGCCTTATACATAGTAGGTCCTTAATGCCTCATATCTGTTTATTTATTACTGTCTCCTCTTACTGGATGCCAGATATGATACTAGGCAGCCAATTAGGCTCAATAAATTTTATGTGCCAACAGTGAGCAATAAAGTTCTTCTTATTTGGCATTTCCCCTCACCATTTGAGTTTTTTTCACATAAAATCCCAGAAGTTGAACAATTTACAAAGGCATTGGGTTTCCATGTGGGAGGTTTGATACAGAAAATTGCCCATATTTTTTCTCTTCTCTGCACCCACTCCTGTTCTTGGGTTCCTCTCCTTTTACCCATCCTTCTGTAGGACTAAAGAATTAGGTAATTCATAGTTTGTGAGAAACCTGCAGAGATGGCTCTTGGCTTTCTGCCACAAAAGGTATTTTGTGACTGGGCCTGACAAAGACATCAAATGAACCCCAAAGAAGGAGCAGTCAAAGAAAATAGCAAAGGAACTGCTGGATGTTTTCTTGACAAGAGACACCTGGGACCAACTGTCATGATTTTCAGTCACCTCCATAGACCACCTTTATGCCCTCTCTTTTTTCTTTGAAGGTAGTAGAGGTGGAATAAACATTTAGTCTTGAATAATTTACATGAAAAAACTCTCTGGCTTTCTTTTGTCTGCTAGGTGCAGAATTTCATCTTAAGCAACATAGGTTCTTTGGTACCAGGATGATTGCTGATTGCTAAAAGAATTCAGACTTTGTCCTGACTTCTTTTTTAAGAACCACAGCTCTGTTTCAAACTTTAAAAGCTTGGAACATTTTAGAGTTGACATAACTGTGGCAAGTTTTCAGTAATAAAAAAAGAAGAAAAAAGTCTTATGCCATAATACAGTAGAAAGAAAGCAGAAAAACTTATATTCTGTACATCTTTTTATCAGATGATTCCTCTCCACCATAGTGTGTGTGTGTGTGTGTGTGTGTGTGTGTGTGTGTGTGTACACAAGATGGTGGAAGCAGAGGAGTTAGTGAACAGTTTATTTGAAAGAAAGATCTTAGCAACTTCTTAGTGGACTTGTGATGTTAATATGAGGCCATAGTGTGACTTGGATGACAAGAAAGTTCATGTGATCTTAAACTTCTTTAAGAGGAACATGATATTCAGGCCTAGGGAAGTGATAGTCTGACTCTATTCTGTCATGATCAGAATACACCTGGCATTGGGTACTTGGTGTTAGAGTTTGGAAGCACATTAATAAAATGGAGAGAATGACAAAAGGAATGATGCTGGTTCTAGATATGGACTGTCACATGGAAAAGTGATTAGGCTTGCTCTTCTTGGACTCATTGGGCAGAAATGGGAACAATATTAGGAAATTGGGGAAGGGCAGATATAGACGAGGCATAAGGGAAAATTATCAAATTTTTGAGATCTCTCAAAGTGTAGTGTGCTACCAAGAGCAGCAATGGGTTTCTCCATGCTGGATGGATTCAAGCAAAGCCTGGATGCCTGCTTGTAGAAGTGTCTCTTGTTCATGTACAGGTTGAGTCTCTGGATTTCTTTCCAACTCTGAAATTTGTTATGATCTGGTTCCTTATTATTTAGGTACATGTCAGTTTAAAGGAAGGGAATTATACTATTGCCTTTAAGTAATAACCATGAAAGAAAAAGCCATAGCCTTGAAACCTATGGAAGGATTATTCATATCAAACAGGGCTAATGGGTTCCTCCATTAGTTCAGACAGTTATAGTTCCATGATCCTCATCATTTTTTTAAACTCACTCAGCTGTCTTATAATGATATTCCCCTTATTATATTGTTCTTACATGGACATTTTTTCCTAACAATTATATACAAAGAATATATAGAGTGAATAAATTGTAGTTAATCAAGAGAGAGAAGGCATTAGCATTAAGGGGAAGCAGAAATGTTTCTTGTAGAAGGAAGGATTTTAGCTGGGACTTGAAGAAATCCTGGAAGTAGAGGAGAGGTAGAAAATTCTAGACACAAATTTAAGGCATGGCAATGAAAATTACAAGTCAGGAGATGTAGTGTAGCATGCCAGGAATAAGGAATAAGAAAGAGTCCATTGTCACTGAGTAGAGTATGTGTGGATGAGTAAGGTATCTGGATATTGGACATATGGACCCTTTTTGTTCTGCCATTACTTTTTATGTCTCTTGTTAGTAAAATTTATTGTTCATTCATTTCAGACTTGTGTGACTCTTTGTAACTCCATTTGGGGTTTTCTCAGCAAAGGTACTTGAGTGGTTGTTTGCCATTTCCTACACCAGCTCACTTTACAGAGGAGAAAACTGAAGCAATCGTGGTTAAGGGACTTGCACAGTAAATTCCTGAGGCTAGATTTGAACTAAGGTCTTCTTAACTCTAGTCCTAGCACTCTATTCACTGAGCCACCTTGCTTCCTAGAGTTAATATTACTGATATAAAAATATTTCAGCATTGATACACACTTTAATCATTGTGAGATTTAATAAAATTAGACACTAGGATCTCATTGGAACATAGAAGTGGAAGGAATTTCAGCTATCTGCTAGTCTGTCCTCATAATTTTACAGATGAGGAAACTGAGGCCTCTAAATATGAAATGTCCAAGATCACACAGGTATTGAGTGGTTGACCTGAGAGTTAAACACAGAACCACTGGCTCCAGAACCCCTGGCTGCAAATCTAGTCATCTCTCCATTAAAGCAAAATTATTCTTTAATAATAAAATGAAGATGTAGGATTGGTGGCCTTAGGATCTATTACTATAGAAAAATATTCTTTTCATGGAAAAAAATTAGCAACAATTAAAATTGAAGTTCATTCAAATTCCCTTCCATATCTTGACATAATAAGGAACATCTTCCTCCTGGTCAGAGGAATCCAATCCTCAGTTCCTAGGAAATGAGTTTTGGGAGTGAGTTGTCTCAAGTCTTCCAATTACTAGCTGTGCAAACTTGGACAGATCCATTAATCTCTCTGGCCTTAGCTTCCTCCAGCTCTAAATACTCTTGATCTGGTGAGAATGTGAGTTGCAGCAATATTTTGGTCCACAAAATCTTTCTCAAAAGCTTTTGCTTTACTCTGAGGCTCATTGTCGTGGGTCCTAAACAGAAAGAGATGGGAAGCAGTATGAATTAAGGGACAGATCACAAGGTTTATGGTCAGAGGACCTAGCTTCAAATCCAGACTCTTCAGCTCATTAGGTATGTGGCTGCAGGCAATTCACTTAACTGCTCTGTGTATGCCCTCGTTTCCTTGTTGGTAAAATGAGGATAACAGTATTTTCACTACCTGGCATATGATGATTGTGATGAAAATACTTTGCAAAATTTAAAGTGCATTTGAAATTTTAGGTACATTATTATTATAAGTTATATATTATCATAAATTATTTTAAACTTTATCTTTGATGAAATTGTTAGAAACGATATTTGAACAGGTTGTTATTTTTCTGTTTTTCTTCCATGTTTAGTGAACTATTCAATGAATGAATTATATATATGCATATATAAATATATTAAATAGAATGACACTTTGAAGATGTAGATTAATTTTCTGTACAGTCATTGAAAATGACTCTAGAGGACAGCAAATGGGCTTAGTGGATTGAGGGCCAAGATAGATGTGAGGTCTTGGGTTCAAATCTGGATTCAGATACTTCCTAGCTGTGTGATCCTGAACAAGTCTCTTAATTCCTCTTGCCTAGCCCTTACCACTCTTCTGCCTTGAAACAATACATAGTATTAATTATAAGATGGAAAGTGAGAATTTTTTTTAAATAGTGTCTCTAGCTTTTATCTCTCTATACTCACTCATCTTGTCCTCTTTCCATTGTCTTACAGTATTGGTGCCATGTCGCACATCAGTGTTCAGACAGCTGTTCCCAAAAACATCAACACTGCAGAGAAGTGAGAAAAATGCTAAGGTTCTTATTAGGCTATGCTCTAAAATAATTGCCCAATACTTCTCTAATGATGAAGTATAGTTGTATCAGTGAATTTGAGATCATTGATGATCACAGAGAAGGAAAAACAAAGAACATATTTTGAACCTCATTAACAGATTAAGCAAGTGTGTTGTAATCAACCCCATTTTTAATGCTTAATTGAATGATCTAGGAAAATGGCAGAATAATCTGATACCATCAGATCAGGATCTCTCTAGACTACTCTCAAGACTTCTCTCCCATGCCCTCACTCTTGATCATAAAAACCTCATTAGCCTTGGAGTCAATACATTCAAAGTAGCTTCTTCCTTAACAATTGTCCCATAGGCAAATCTGGACTAATCAAGTCTGGGGAATTGTCCTTTAGAGAAAAAAAAATGAAAACTAAATTTATATTGATAGTAGATATTGGAGAAACAGGATTCAGAACATCAGGCCATCTTGTACTTTTTAGCTACTAACATAAAGTTCTGTCCTGGAGAAAACAATTTGTAATTTTTCAAGTGGACTTCTTGTGTGCAAGTAATTCTTTTTGTTCCTTTTGCAACAACCAATATCATTTTTGCAATTTAGATTACTTTTGGGGAAAAAGAATGAGGCCTTTTATTTTCTTTTATCACTTCACAATGCTTTGCTGATACTCTACACACCAGAAGGTCATTTTTGAAAGTCTGACAAAAGAAAGTACTGGACTCCTACCCAGCTAATTTTGGGTAGGTGGAAAAACTGTCTGGAAAAGGCAATGAATCTCTCAGCTCCTGGCATTTTCTCAGGTTGTCTCCCATCCCTAGAACATTCTTCCTTTTTTCTCTGCTTCTCTCCTTATCTCTACCCACTAGCTTTGTTTAAGTCCCAGGAAAATTCCATCTTCTACAGAGAACCTTTCCCTATCTTTTTTTTATCCTAATGCTCTTCCTTCTCTTAATTATTTTCTAGTTATCCTGTATGTAATTGGCACATCATTTGTATGCCTTAATTTTTTTTCAGTTGACTGTCTTTTGTATTTTTTATGTCCCTGATGTTTAAAATAGAGCCTGGCACATAGTAAATACTTAAAAATATGTCAATTGACTAAATTTACAATAAAATATGAGGGAGTCCAAATGCTTTTATCTTTTGACACTGTCCAGAATTTTACCACTTTAGTACTTTTGCTTTTTAAGTTTCTGATGTCTGGAAAGTTGGCCCCATCTCACTTCCTGACACTGTCCCATCCTTCTTTTAAGGCCTAGGTCAGGTGTTAACTATACAGGTACTGATACCAATAAAACTTCCTCTGAGCTCTGATCTCAATCCTAAGCCCCACAATGATTTTTCCTCCCTAAGACCTGTCATTAAATATTATTCTCTTATCATGTTCTGTTTTGCCTTCTAGAAATTATATGGTCGTTGTATCATTATACTCTCTGTTCTTCCTCCTAAATTGTGAGTTTCCAGAGAATAGAACCCATGTTTTAACTCTATTTTTTATTTATCTTTATATCTTCCCCAACACCAAGAACATTTTGTATGCTGTAATACTTTTTTTTTTATAATTCATTTTTTTTAATTTATTTTAAACCCTTAACTTCTGTGAATTGACTTATAGGTGGAAGAGTGGTAAGGGTAGGCAATGGGGGTCAAGTGACTTGCCCAGGGTCACACAGCTGGGAAGTGTCTGAGGCCGGATTTGAACCTAGGACCTCCCGTCTCTAGGTCTGGCTCTCAATCCACTGAGCTACCCAGCTGCCCCTGCTGTAATACTTTTTATTTAGACTCATTTTGAGTTTTTAGATATTATTATGTATACCTTGGGTGCAAATCAAACTAGCATGGAGATAGAGAATGGTTTAGAGCAGTGATGGTGAACCTTTTAGAAAACTGAGTACTCTCATGCTGTATATGAGCTCCCTCCCACACACCTTACCTCAGACAGGGGAGGGAGGAAGTACTTCCATTGGGCTGCTGGGCAGAGGGACGGGTGATGAGAGAAATGTCCTCAGTAGTGTATGGAGAGGGGGACGGGAGTAGACCCTCCAACAAATGTGTCATAGATCCATGAACCTGGGTCTAGGGGTTAGGAAGACCATTGTTGAACACCTGCCTCTAACTAGGGAAGCTAAGCTAGACTGGGAGTCAGGAAGGCTTTTCTTCATCAGTTCAAATCTGGCCTCAGACACTTCCTAGCTGTGTTACCCTGGGCAAGTCACTCAGCCCTGTTTACCTAAATTTTAAAATCTGCAAAATGAAAGAGGAGATAACATGGAAAAATTTCTAGTATTTTTGCCAAGGAAACCCCAAGTAGGATCACAAAGTGGTGGACATGACTGAAAACTGACCTCTATCACATCTTGGCCATGGGACCACTTCGAAACTGCTTGACCTCTTGATGTCTCAGGCATATTACTCATCCTACAAGTTAATAAGGAGTTACTGATCTGAATCTCTCTAAATTTATACATCAGATGTTCAACCAATGAAATCAGAGGCCCTCCTCTTTCCTTCCATTCCTTTTGTACAAAACAAAACAAAAACAAAGTAACTAACTGGAAAAATATAAAACATACATGGTCATTGAAACAATGAATGACTTGACAAATTTAAAACACATTCTGTTGCCGACTTCTCACTTGAAGCTGACTAGCCTTTCTTTCATTTAATCCAAAGAGGAGGTATACACCATCAGTAGGTAATTATCTCTGCTCACTAGATTATCTCCCAATAGATGACTAATATGCAGAATTCTGAAAATAACTTAGTGTAGTCAGTAAGTCAGCCAGTTTTGTGGGGAGGCTCTGTGCTAAGTTCTAAGGATGCAAAAAAAAAAAAAAAAGGACAGAAGCACAGTTCTAGCCTTCAAGGAACTCATTCCAAAGAAGGAGACAACATGCAAACAACTGTGAACCAAATATAATGTAGATGATAATAAGAACACTCACTGCACCGGAATTCAGAAAGCCTAGGACCGTAGAACTGATTGTGTTACCATTTGCTGTGGGACTTTACACAAATAATTTTATTTCTCTTATTGAAAGCGTCATTTTCTGTAAGGTAAGGTGTGAACTAAATCTTAATATATATTCAAGTCATAACATTCCATGCTTTCATGACTTAACTTTAGTCCACTGCTTAATGTCATTCTCTAACCTACCTGCAACCCAGGTGACTAATGAGAGGAAAATTACTTTTTTTTTCATTTTCATTAATTTAACAAATATTTGAATTAATGTGCTAATGACCTATTGTGCTAGAGACTGAATTTAGACATGGCTCTCCTTCAGAGATCTTACAAATTATTTGAAGGAGAAAATACAAAATGTAATACATATATAATAATAACATACAAATTATAATGCACTATACGTATGGAGAAAGTGAGGTCTCTTGGCAGAAGTAGGAGTACGAGAGCACTACTGCCTCCAAGAGGAAAGAAAAAAAGTGAAAAACAAAAACATTTTAGTATGGATCAAAGAACTCTAGATTTTGAATTAGATAGCTAGGTGGCATGGTGAATTAGAGAACTGGGTCTGAAGTCAGGGAGACCTGAGTTCAAATGTAGTCTCAGACTCTCATTAGCTGTGTGACCCAGGGCAAGTCACAACCATATTTGCCTCAGTTTCTTCACCTGTAAAATGAACTGAAGAAGGAAATAACAAACCACTCTGGTCCCTTTGCCAAGAAAACCCCAATTAGGATCATGAAATTAACCATGACTAAAACCACTGAACAATTTAAATCCCATGTATGCCCTTCTCTGAACCTCATCTTGGAGTTGAATTAGATATTTCTAAGGTCTCTTCCAACCTCAAAGCCTATGATTTTACATACAGGTTTGGAGGTAGCATTGAGGTGTTCATTAAAGGACAATTAGGCACACACTTGGTAAAGATAGAGAGAAGAGACCTATCAGGATGAGACACATTAGATTTATTCAAATATTATAATTTAAAATTACTTTTTTTGCCTCCTGGTCTAAGGCCAAGAGCATAGTGGAAAAAGTGAAGGTAGCTATGTGACACCAAATACTCCAGAATATATATATATGTTTTAATATATATATATATACATATATATAATTTGTCATTTACTGTCCATCCTTAATACACCTTTCTCGTTGATATTTATCATTTTGCAATCTGGAAAAATTCCAAAATAGTGGATTGAATGCATTCTCCTAAGATTGAACCAAAATAAAAGGGTGTTAAATCAAAAACAAAATCAGCAACCAGGCTAAGAAATTTCCAATCCCAAATCAAGTCTCAAAGGTAAACATCAGGGAGAAACAGAAACCTGAATCGATGCTGTTAACAAGGCCACCAAAGTCATTACCACAGGTAAAATACTGCTTTAAATTGCCTGAGTCGTAAATTTTTAACCTTTCTGGAAATCTTATAAAAGCTAAACTTACGGAAGAAGTCAGGTGGGAAATGAAGACTGGGTAGATTAGTGATCTTGGTGATACCTTCCATCTCTAAATCCTGTAATTGATTTTATGAGCAAAGAAACATCTTGGCTTAGTGGATGAGTACTGGATTCACAATTAAGATGGCTTGCATTTGAATGTTGTTTTTAAATTAATTTATCATGTTCAACTCTTGGTGACCTCAATTGAGGTTTTCTTGACAAAGATACTTGACAAAGATACTAGCCCATTTTACAGATGAGGAAACTGAGTTAAACAGTTAAATGGCTTGCCCAGGTTCATATAGTTAGTGACTGAGGTCAAATTGAATTCAGGTCTTCCTGACTCAAGAGCTGGCACTCTATCTACTGTGTCATCTACTGGACCCTTGCATCCAAGTGTACCAGTTATTTGACAATGGGAAAATTGACAAACTGCTCTCTTCTTTAGTTTTTTTTATCTGTAAAATAGAGGCAATGTCTGCAGTAGTTATATTAACAGGCCCTTTTGTGACTCAAATGAGATATTGCATCTAAAACACTTGACTAGCCCTAAAGTATTATATAAATTCAGGGCATCGTCATCATTATTACCCTGGTTAAGGTTGATGCTTGTAGGCAGGCTATACTATGAACCATTGTGTTGCAAACCTGGAATTTGTTTCGTATGACCCTTACCCTATGCACAATGTCAAATAACCAGTATTGAGAGAAAAAAAGGTAAGTAAATTATTTAGTTAATTTTCACTCTCATAAATTCTCACACAAGCTTGCCTGAGAGGACAGAGAAGGAATAGAGGATGAATAAATGAATGCGAAATTGTTAAATATTTATAATATATCAGATACTTTTCTAAGTGCTATGGATTGAAATGATTAGCAAAGAAACATCAAGGAGCTTACATTCTAATAGGAAGAGGACAGCATATTTAGGGAAAGAAATCTTGTTCTCTAAAGATGGGGCAAAGGAGATATAGGAAAAGGCAAATGATAGAGATTCATTATCTTTCTCCTGTGTTCTTGGAACCCTTCTTTCATCTCCCCTCTCACTCATTCATCATACTATGAATTGGAACTCATCTAGATCAACCTTCACTTGAAGAAAACCCTTTACATTATAGCCAACAAGTATCCACAATAAAAATTCATATTTTTATATAACATGGAGGTTTTGTTTTAACCCTTCCCTTCCATCTTAGAATGAATATTGCATATTGGTTCCAAGGTAGAAGAGAGATAAGGGCTGGGCAATGGGGATTAAGTGACGTACCCAGGGTCACCCAGCTAGGAAGTATCTGAGGCCAGATTTGAACCCAAGACCTCCCATCTCTAAGCTACCCAGCTTCCCCTAATTTAAAGTTTTGCCAACTGCTTTCCTCATAGCAACTCTATGGTATACCTGATGCAAAACTATATTATTCCCACTAAATAGATGAAGGAATAGGCCCAAAGAGGTTAAATGATTTGTCTGGTATCACACAGCTAGTAATTATAAGAATTAGGATATGAATCCAGGTTCTTCTTGAAAACAATATTCTTCCCATTATATAACAATGCTTTACATCTTTCTAGCCACCTTTTAACACAAATGTATTGTTTTTCTGCCTGAGTTTGTTTTGGACTGATGGTTCCCTTCCTTGGCATAATGTGAAACATAATATAAATTAAAGTATTTAACTGGAAGTCAGGAAGTATAGGGTCATTGAGGAAAGACTACATCTATCCAGAATTGGGTTCCTCACTCAGCCATCCACAACTCATGGCTTGAGCTCACTTCCCTGGGGTTCAGGGAAATAATGGGGAAGAATTCCAAATCCCCTTTTAGAGCATTAATATTCTTTGACTCAATCCTTCAAAACTGGTTAGGAAACTAGATGTAATTAGGTGGTTTATGAAACTATCAGATAAACCTAAAAAATGCAACATTTGGCAATAATTGGGGTAGCTATCATTCCTGTCCACAATGTTGGGGTTTGGAAATGTCAGTGTAGATGCCAAACTAAGGTTCAAGTAGTTGATGGGAACATAGATTTTCCCAGTTTGGTGACAGTTTCTTTGCTAATTTTCTTTATTAATTAAAAATTAGAAATTATTTTCTTGATGTCTTTCCTGATTTCCAACTCCCTCATCTTACAATTTTTAGTAGTTCTCTCTTCTAGTGTTCTGTTCTTGACATTACTTTATAAACACTTATTGATTACCTTTATACACATGTTGAATTCTCCCTCTATGTTTCTAACTCTCTATTGTCTCCTGTAAAAAGTAATAAGCATTTAGAGGCCAAGGATTGTTTCCCATTTTTCTCAATATCCCAATGTCAAGGGAAGTTAGTGCCTTATACATAAAGTATACTTAATAAGTTTTTTTAAATTGAATTGAGTATTCTCATTCAAGGATTTTTTTTTTTTGGATAGAAGCATAATCCTGTTAGGACATGTTTTTTTTTCTCTCTCTCTCTTTCACGTGAGGACAAGATTAGAAGGAAAGGGAGCACACCAAAGCTATCCTGTCTTGCATTGAAAGCCTTAGGAATGGCCAGGCAGTCAACTCAGTCATTCTCTATTAAACTCAGCTCTCCTTCCTCAACAGCTCTAGAACATTGGTTCCCAAACTTTTTTGGCCTACCACCACCTTTCCAGAAAAAATATTACTTAGCCCCCTGGAAATTAATTTTTTTTAATTTTAATAGCAATTAATAGGAAAGATAAATGCACCTGTGGCCATCACCGCCTTCCTGGATTGCTGCAGCACCCACCAGAGGATGGTAGCACCCTCTTTGGGAATCACTGCACTAGAACTTCCCCTCTTCCATTCCAGCCACCAAACACACCTATGAGAGATATTAAAATCACTTAGATTGCCTTCTTTCATGGAATGTCATATCTTCATGATTTGTGGATAGTCTCTGTCCTTTTTTGTCTTTCACCCTTTAAATATTTCATTCTTTCCCGTTTTCTTTTTAATAATGCTGCCAGGAATCATTCCATGGCCAGTGCTCTAATAACATTCACTGTCATGATACATCAGTTTCCTTCTCTTTCTGATATTCTGTTGTGGTTTGCAAATAAAGAATACATTCAGTGATGTACTTTTAATGCTGCTACTCTCTGCAACCACTAATGCAACATAATATAACAGTTAGAGTGCTACACTTCAAATCAGAAGGATCTGGATGCAAATCCTGACATTATTTACTAGCTCTCTAAGTAGCTGTAGAGAAGTTAAGGACAGCCACCATCAAGCAGCTATAGGGAAATCACTTAACTCCTCCGGGCTTCAGTAAACTCTCTAAGATATTTTTCTTCTTATATTTATTTTCCCTCTACATACATTGTGATTCAGTGACACTGGCCTCCTTGTTATTCCTCACACATGCCAGTCTGTCTCCCAACCTGGTTCACTTTCACTGGCCATTCAGACTGCATGAAATTCTCTTCCCATCTCATCTGTTTACTGGCTTTACTACCTTTCTTCAAGTATCACTAAAATCCCACATTCTGTAAGATAGCCTTTCCCAATCCCTCTCCATGCTAATGCCTTCCTTCTAAGATTATCTGCAATTTATCCTGTATCTATCAAAATTGTACATAACTGTTTGCATGTTGTCTGACATAGACTATAAGATTCTTGACATTGGAGACTTTAATTTTTTTAATTGTTTCTCTAAAGCTTAGAATAGTACCTGATACACGGGAGTACTGTGTTCTATCCGTCCTTCCATCCATCCATCCATCTATCTATCCATCTATCCATCTATCTATCTATCTATCTATCTATCTATCTATCTATCTATCTATCTATCTATCTATCTATCTGTCTGTCTGTCTGTCTATCCATCTCTCTATCTATGCATCTATATCTACTAATCTATTTATCTATTATCTATATATTTCTATCTGTCTATCTCAGCCTATCCATCCATCCATCCATCCATCTATCTATCCATTCATTCATCTATCTATCTGTCTCTGTCTATCCATCCATCTCTCTATCTGTATATCTCTGTTAATCTATTTATCCATCATCTATATATCGCTATTAATCTCTCAATTTTTCTATTTTTCCTTGTTGACTAGATGACTTATACCATAACCACATATACCATGGCACCTAGCTAGTGGGACCTGGTGAGTCAGAAACTGAGGGTTAGGGAGAGGGCAGGAGAGGAAGCCAGGCTGAAGATGGGGGAGAAGAGAGTAAAAGACAGATGACTGGCTTGTGAGCTGGAGCCAGGGAAAAGAGCATTGGGCTTGCTGCCAACATCTGGCTTTTGGGCCACACATTGGGTAGGCCTGGTGCAAGCTGTTTGCTTTGAGGATGAATATATTCATTTTGTATCTCACAGCTTGTACTAATTCAGAGTAGCTTAAGGAAAAGTCGTGGGTCCTTTCCCTCCCCCCCAACGTCTTAACTTAGATGATAATGAGAAAACTTAAAACTGCATTTCTTTGAGATCAGCTGCAGGCTTCCTGCAGGTGCGGGCCTTTCTCTCTCCCCTCGCCCCCCTGCTTCAGTGTAAGACTTTTCTGTGCTTACAAGAGTTACTTCCTGGCTTCGAATGATTGCCACACTCTTAGTAACATCTGGATCACCTCTTAAATCCTCATAGATCTCCTCTCAATCTCCTGACTGTAGGTCTTGATGTGTTTTTGTTCCTCCAGCCCATTACCATCTGCCACTCTGACGACACTTCATTAGGGAGCCTATTTAAGCAATTTTAGAGAAGAATAAGTGTATGCGTACGCGCAGCCTTGGGCTGTCACTATATCTGCTGACACTATGGGAACACAACCTTCAAACACACAGCCGCTGCCATTGTACCTTATTGCTCATTCTGGGAAAGGAGGAAAAGCAAGCTGGGAACAAACAGGAACTAATATCTTCATCATGCCCATCAATGGCTCATAGCATATTATAGATTCCTAGATTTAGAGAAAGTAGGTGGCTCAGTGGCTAAAATAGTGGACCTAAAGTCAAGGATAATGAGTTCAAATGCAGCCTCAGCCATTTGCTGTTTGACCCTAGACAAATCACTTAACTTCTGTTTATCTTAATCCACTGGACAAAGAAATGGCAAACTACTCCAATTTCTTTGCTAAGAAAATCCTATGGATGGTAATGGTGTCCATGGAGTCAAATAGAGTCGGGTATGACTTAACAAAAAAAGATTTAGAGCTGGAAAAGAGTTTAAAAGCAATCAAATCCAGCCCACTCCTTTTACAGACAAGGAAACTGAGGCCAAGTTTCATTAAGTGACTTGCCTAGGATCATACAGCTAGTAAGAGTTTAAAACAGGGTATGAACTCAGGTCTTCCTGAAGGTAGAGTGTGGAATCTCTGAGCTGGAAGAAACCTCAGAAATCATGCAATTTAACCTAAATCTGGAGAGGAATGTCCTGCCTAGTATTGCTGGAAAGTGAGTATTCTTGCTTTGGCTTAAGTCTCCCCAGTGTGGGAGAGCTCACTACTCTCAGAGACAGCTCATTCTATTCCAGACAGCTTCTTGCTTGTCCATCTATAGTGTGAAGAGACTTAGGACTGAGGGCAGCTAGAGGACTGGGTGTATAGAGAGCCAGACGTGGAGGTACTGGGTTCAAATTTGTCTTCAAATGCATCCTAGCTGTATGATCCTGGGCAAGTCATCTATCCTCAGTCACCTAGCCCTTACCTCTTTTTTTGCCTTGGTACTGATACTTAGTATAGGGTCTAAGACAGAAGGTAAGGGTAAAAAATATAGAAGCTTTGGGACAGCCAGGTGGCTCTGTGGAAAGAGCCAATTCTAGAGATGAGTGGTCCTGAGTTCAAATTGATTAAATCCAGTTGCCTAGCCCTTACTGTTCTTCCTCTTAGAATCAATTCCAAGGTGGAAAATAAGGGCTCAAAAAAAAAAGAATATATGAGAATCTTAGGGCTGGCTTTGAGTTCCCTTTGTCAAATCCTTTTATTTTTTAGATCAGAAAAACGAGGTCTATAGAAGCAAGATGTCTTGGACAAAGTCGCATAACTAAATAGCAACTGAACAAAGACCAGAAATACAGTCTTCTGGTCCTGATTTCATGACTTGACATTTTTTTTTCTTTCCAGGCTGCTTTGATTTGTCCATTTCAAATTATTTCACCTTGAAAAATAATGTATCATGGCTAGAGAAAGGAGTATGCATTTTAGTTTGCCGTAGGCCCTCAATGCCTCAATAGAATATCAGATACTCAACCTATTATTGCATTGATATAATAAAAAGAATATGAAGAATAAATTAGATAAAATTCATAGTTCTTGGAATGTGCCAGGCATTGTGCTAAACACTTTACAAATATGTATCATTTGATCCTCAAAACAACCTGGAAAGGAAGTGCTATTATTATCCCATTTTACAGATGAAGAAACTGAGACAAACAAGCTAAGTGACCCACCTAAGATCATATAGTTAGGATCATATCTGAGGCTGGATTTAAATTCCCGTTTTCTTGACTTTTTGTCCAGAACTCCCTGACATAGGGAATACATCAGCTAGTTTACCAATCTAGAAAACACTCAAATGAGGAAACCCATTTTATGAATTCAGATTGTCGTTTCTCTGCAACTTATAGCTGGGGAGATTTACCTAGAGGACGTAGAGGTGAAGTGACTTCTCAGTCTCACACATTCAGTATGCATCTCAGCCTAGATCTGAACCCAGGTCCTTTTTTGAGACTGTCTATCCCTCATGGCATGCTGTCTCCTGAACATGCCCTCCATACAAATAGCCTTGGTTTTACAATTAAAACAAAAACAAAATAACAATATCAGTATCTATAATGTTGATTCTCATTTACACTGTTACCTAATCCTTTTGTCACTCAGCATCTACTCTTGGAATTCTAAGCTGTGTCTGCTGAAAAGTGTCATTTTCTACAAAGACATCACACACAAGGCGACTGCTTTAGAATTCAAAGTGATACAGAACTGTGAAAGACAGTCAGATTTCTCTTCTGGATCACACTTTCAGCTAGGTGACCTGAAGACTCACAGATAAACTGTACGCCTGTGCTTTTGATTATTCTATTCCAAGGTTTTGGAATGGCTTACAGTTTTATGGAGGTCAAGTCTTCAAGGTTGTAATAATTAGAAAGTGTTTTTTTTTTTCTGTTCCTCAATTAAAAAAAAGAATCGATTGGTATATTTTCTGACCTTTGAGTTAGATAACAATGTCATGAGATAATAGTCTTCAAGTGTGCAGATTGGTCCATGTATTTAAAGTGAATGGAGGGCAGCTGGGTGGCTCAGTGGATAGAGAGTCAGGCCTAAAGATGGGAGGTCCTGGGTTCAAATCTGGCCTCAGACACTTCCTAGCTGTGTGACCTTAGGCAAGTCACTTAACCCCCATTGCCTGTCTCTTACCACTCTGCTTCCTTGGAACCAATACTCAGCATTGATTCTAAGATGGAAGGTAAGGGTTTTTAAATTTAAAAAACATCAAAAATAAAGTGAATGGACATCCTAAAAGCATTTTCCCCCACTTACATTACTCTAAGGTGATTGATAAACTAAAATAGGACCATCTTATCCCTTTCCTAAGACCCCTTGTCATTTGCAGAGTACAAATGAGCCCATCCCTCCAATAATGTTGCAAAAGGAAAAAAAGATAAAACTTTATATTTTGATATTCTGCCTGATATTCAAGTCTCCCCACAGTTTGGTGTCCATTTTCTTCTCATGTGAAAAACTCTCTCCTTCTCAAAGCTGGTTTAGTCAGAAACATTAGAGTTTATTTCAGTTGAATTCAATTCAAAAGTTAGTAAGTACTTGTTGTCTAGAAGTCGTTGGGAAATACAGAGCCTGGCAGAAATACAGTGAGGAATGACACTTGTCTTTGCCCCCAAGAAGCTGACGGTCTAATCACGGAGCTAAGTTGGCACCTGGATAAAGGAAATAGGATTAAGACTACAATCAGTACTTGTAGAACCTACAGGTGTCACTTTCCCAACCCTTCCATTCTTTCCTCTTTCCACATTCATTCCCCTTGTAGAAGAGATTTCATGGCAAGGCTACTATGCATCTTTGCCCACTAAAAATCATAAGTCACAAGCCCTCTCCTTTTCTAGGGAAGCTGGGAGATGCAATGGCTAAAGCCCTGGGTCTGGAGGCAGAAAAACCTGAGTTCAAATAGCACCCCAATCTTTGCTAGATTTGGGGCCTTGGTCAATTAATTTAACTCATTTGACTCAGTTTCCTCATGTGTAAATGGGGATAATAACAGCATATACCTCCCAGGGTTGTTGTGAGGATGAAATGAAAGAATAAATGTGAAGTGTTTTAATACAGTGCCTAGAAAATAGTAAATGCTATATAAATTATAGCAATAATAATAATAATAAATTTCTGTAACCCACAGTGCACAATTCCAGAAAGAGAAGCATTGTAATAAAATATTTACAAGGTAAGCCTATGTTCCACGAACACATATATCATCAGTGGGAAGAGATAGAACACTTAGGTACCACAAAAATTGGCCAGCATATAGGGAACACATGTGGCCAGGTCAAATATGTGAAAGAGTACTCCGGGCCTCTAATGCTATGAGAATGTCATTGTTCTGCTCCTACCAGGCTTGTTTTCTGCTGAGCTGTGTTCTCTTCATTCCATGGTGACTGCTCATCAGATCTCTAGTGGAACCCTTTTCTACTTTACTCTTTGATTCCGTTTTAGTTCTTAGCTCTAGTTCTTTGACATAGAAGAACGATTAGACTATACTTTGACTTTTACAGTCCTTGGAGAAAAACCTTGAAATGTCTCCTGCTCAAGTTTTTTTTTTAGACAAAGGCAAAATCCCCTCTATTTGTTCAGTCATTGGAATGATAGAGTTCTGTATACCTTTCCCTCTCTTCCCTAGAAAAAGAAGTTAGTCTATTTCTGCGAGCCTTGGCTAGAATGGCAATCTCCTATTTCTAGGCCTAGCTCTTAATCCACTGAACCACCTTGCTGCCCTTCCATAAACTTTCAATAACATTTCAATAGACTTCAAAAAGTTGTAGTGCCCTGGATCCCTCATTTTCTCAACTCTCAAAATTATTTTTATTCCTTCCCATGCAAATAATGGGAGGGATGGAGAAACCGAAGAACAAAAATACGCCTAGGGAGTTAGGGTCATTATCTCCCTTTTAATTTACCACATTATCGATTACAGTATGAATTTGCATAAAGCAATCCTTCACCCTCACTCCAATGTTTTGAAAGGACACAGAGTGAGCAAAGATAGGAAGAAAGTTCACTTTAAGGTGGTAGAGATTAAGGTTTAATGTAATGTCCACTTTCCAAAAGATTAAAGCTAATCAAAACTGGAATGACTTTACCCAGAGGCAGTAAATTTCTCCTCACTGGATGTCTTTAAGCAAAGGCATGATGACTACGTGTCAGAGAGAGGTTATAGAAGGCATTATTTTTCAAGTACAGTTTGTGGTAGATAACTCCTGGTTTTCTTTCCAACTCTGAAAATCTGTCATTCTGTGAATGTATTTTAGAAGAATTGGATTTCAAAATACAGATAGAAGTACAGATGGCAGGAGAGGGCATTCTTTGTTTGGGAGATGTAAATAAAGTAGAGGCAGGAAAGATTTGGGGAAGTTTGGAGATTTACATGGAATAATGATGGAATGGGGCTTCAAATTTAGAGATCTGAATTCTAATTCTGCCTTAAATACTGCCTAGTTTTATGATCATGGGAAAGTAACTTAATCTTTCTGAGGCTCAGTTTCTTCATATGTAAAATGGAGTTAATAACTTATCTCACTATCTCATAGACCCAATGTAAGGGAAATTCTTTGCAAACCTTAATAAATTATATCTATATCTATATCTATATCTATCTATATCTATCAATATATATACATATATATCTATATATCTATATCTATATCTATATCTATCTATCTATCTATCTTTCTATCTATCTATCTATCTATCTATCTATCTATCTATCTATCTATCTATACTGGGATGTGGAACTAAGACGGCAGGGTATCAGGAAGAAGTATAGCGTAGCTTCTCCAAAATCACCTTTCCACAAAGATTTAGAAAAATATGCTAGAATTTTTTTTTGAAATCTAAGAAAAAAAATCACAGAGAATCATTTTTCCAGCCCCGTTTACTATAGGGAGACAGAGACCTTTGGGCATTGGGGAAGGGGTCTTATGGGAGTTTGGAAGGGCAATGAGGGACTGAAAGAGAACCAAGGTTGACTAAACGGTCAAGAAGATATTCCAGAGACACCCCAATCATGTTTAGGGTGTGGGAGCAAGTGTTAGCTGATAATTCTATAAGTCACTAGCTAGTTCTGGGTCTTGGCATTCATTGGCATCCATTGGCAAGTGTTCTGGGTGAAGAATAGTTCGTATAGCACATGGCTGTGTACTGATGGGAGAATAAAACAAAAATAACATAACTACATGTCTCTGGCTTTAGAAGCTGAATAGGGTTTTAGTTGTAGCCTCCTGCCTAGTCTTCAGAAATGCCAGACAAAAAGGCCAAGTTGTAGTTGTGTCACTCAAATATAACAAAACTTTCCATTTGATGGATTGGGGCTGAGTCCAGCTGCAGACTATTGAAACTTCTAACCAGACTCTAGAGAGGAGAATTGTGTCGTCCCAAACCCAGATCAGCAACTGACAAAGTTCAGTCCAAGAGGGCAATGATCAAATTTTTCCCTAGAACCTTCCACTTTATTTCTTTCATGAGATTTTTATTAAATGTGTGATAATATATCTTCTGTCATAACATGAGCAATATGGACATACATATTGCATAAATGTACTTCTATAACATATATCAGTCTGTTTATTACCTCAGGGTAGGGGGAGAGTAGGTTGGAGAAAATCTGAATCCAAAAATGTCTGAAAACATTTGTCAAAAATTGTTCTTACAGGGGGCAGTTGAGTAGCTCAGTGGATTGAGAGCCAAGCCTAGAGATGGGAGGCCCTAGGTTCAAATCTGGCCTCAGGCACTTCCCAGCTGTGTGACCTTGGGCAAGTCACTTGACCCCCATTGCCTACCCTTACCACTCTTCTGCTTTGGAGTCAATACACAGAAGTTAAAGGGTTTAAAATAAAAAAAAAAATTTAAAAAATCCAAGGACCAAAAAACAAACAAACAAAAATTCATTACAGACATTATCCTAATTCCCTCCAAATGTTCAGTGTTCAGTTATTAGGCAATGTCCAAAGTAAGGAAGTAGCCCGAAAGAATGAGCAAACAAATAAAGATTAACAAGGATGTTAAAGGCACAAACCCAGAAAAAGGAAATAACTTAAAAAAGACTAAAAACAAAGCCTCAAAGAAAGCAAGCATTTACTAAGATCAATAAGAATGCTTATAAAACATGAAATAGTTTCAAAATGAGCTAAAATGATTTTTTAAATTAAATGATAGTACCACAGGGTTAGATGGGGAAAGAAGTGAGACATATAAGAAAGATTTATAAAGAAAATTAAAAACTTGATTCAAAACTTTATCAAGGAGGTAGGGGTGGAACTTCTCTGAAAATTAGAATTAACCACATAGAAATTAATAATTCCATGAAACAATAAAAATCAAATTAAAAATGTGAAAATGGAATGTGTTAGATATTTTGTGGCAAGAATAACTTATCAGGAAAACAGAATAAGGAGATATAATTTAAAGAATCACAAAACCACCTGAAAACCAGGACAAAAAATAAAGAGAGAGAAAAAAAAACCTAGACATTGTACAAGAAGAAATCATAAAAGAAAATTTTCCAAATCTCTGGGAACCAGAGGGCAAAAGAAATACAAAAAAAATCCATTGATTATTTTATGAAAGAAATTTTAAGGTTAAAACTTAGAAATATCCAAAATGCTTATTTATCTGATTATATACATGCATATATATCTCAATATATCCTGTCTAACTGAAGAAATAATAATGAGAACTTAGATTTATGTAGTGTTTTTATATTTATAATTATTTTTGCTGGATAAGTCATTCTTATTCATAAGCTTATGTCTTCTTCCTTTTGGAATATTGTATTCCAATATTGTATTCCAAGTTCTCTGCCCAAATCATGTGTAATCCTGTTAATGGTTCCTTCTTGAATTCTGGATTGCTTGAAATAATTTTTTTTATTTGATGTGGAATCTTTGGATTTTGGCTATAATATTTCTGAGAGTTTTCATTTTGAGATTCTCAAAATATCTTTGTCCATTTCTATTTTCTCTAAATCTATCACAACCTGTTGTTGTTTTTTTTTTCCATATGGCTAAGTCAAATCTCCCTAAGTAGATTATCAACCCTTGGAAGTTAGAGAATTTTATTCTTTTTGTTATCTCTCTCCTCAACATCCACCACAGTTTCTGGAACACAAACACTGGAAATTTTTTTAATGTGGTTTTTAAATTATAATGGCCTGATATTGATGATACATGCTAAAACTCCAAATCCCTTCTGTTTGTAGACTGAATGCTTTCCAAAGACTATCTTTTTCTTATCCAATAAGAGAACTTTTATTGTAATGTTTCTGTCAATTTAGCTTACTTTTCATGTTTATTGGACTAGCCTACAGTTATTTCTACTATCCTTATGTTTCTTTCTTTTAAAAAATGAATTTAATCTATTTCACTAGTGCCTTTTTTTTTGCATCCTAGTCAATTCCAATGACACCAAACCGTGAAGAGCCTTAAAAATAAGTTAAAACAATTGACAAATCCAAGTGGCACAGTGACCTTGTTTGTTGGTGAATGCTACATTCTGTAACCATAAGGCAATATTCCCCCCACCCAACCCTCTCTATCAAAGGAAGGGAAGGAATCATTCTGTCTTTTGGGGTATTAGGTGTGAAATTATTCACTTACTTAATTTTAACATTCTTTAAAATAAAACCAGTTTTTTTCAATGCTAATATATTAGGACTTTGAGACTTCAACATTTATTTCAGTTTAACAAATGATTGTTGAATAATATGCCATTAAGAAATTTGTAGGAGCATTTGAAGCCTTTCTTAACAGAAAATTCTGGAGTTTAGGCTAATGAACTAATCTCTAATCTTTATTTAGTAAATCAAAAGGGAAAAAAATGTTGGATTAGATATTGAGGCTGAAACTGCTGAATAAATAATATTTCAGCATTCCAGATACTTACCTTGGAAAATGTTGGGCCATTAAGCTGGCTACAAGTGCCACAGTTACTGTACTCAGAGTTGATCAAATAATCATGGCAAGACCAGCTGGCAGACTAAAACTTCCAAAAGAAAAAAAAAAGATTGGGATGGAGACCAAAATGACTGAACAGATTAACTGAACATCTCAAATTAAAAGATTCTGTTTATACTCCAGGATGATAAAATAAATAAATACTATAAAAAACACTATGTGTAAGCCACTGAGGTTTTCATTCCACACGAAAATTTGCAAACCATTATAGTGTAGTGGGAAAAGCACTTTACAGAAACAGTGAGAATTCTTAGTTTCAAGTTGACTGAAAATACTTGCTAATTTTGATTAATTCAAAATGAACCACCTAGCCTTCCCACCTATCAAATGGGGTCAACCATATTCATCCTACTTACCTCTCACAGCAGACATAAAGAAAGACTCTATAAACTTTGTGCCCTAATTTTTCTTTAAAGTTAACCCTTTATATCCTATAAGAAAGAATGCCTAAAGGAGCTATAAAACAATTAGGAAGAAAAAAATTGTAAGATGCTCTTGTGCTTCATTCCCTGAAAATGTATCCACTTTATTCAGAAAATGACCCAGTAGATAGAGAGGCATCTGTGATCCATTGGCACTGCAAATCAGAAAAGGGAGACCATGCAGCCCTATGGTCAACCCAAAAAGTGAAGGACTATTTCTGAAAATGTCAATTTTATTGCAGTCTTCTAATGGTATTAATAATAATGGGTGTGGTCCCATATTTACTTAACCTCTCATTTCCCCCCAATTTCCCTGGAACTTTCCAAGCAGATACATTTCAATCTGGGTAAATCCAGGGAGTTTCCTCACTGGGAATTACCTGTACTGGTGAAATTACAGGTCTGATCCAAAAAAAACCTGGAACTTGGAACACAGCCTAGTTTTGCAAAACATTCTGCATACATTATTTCATTTTCTTTATGACCTTTTAAGATATGTGCCAGATACTTGTTATTCCAATTTTACCCAAAAGATATAGGATAAGTGATCTCAAAGTTTCCTGGGATCACATATGCAGTGTTAAAGGATCCCATTGCAATCCCATCTAGCTCTCTCATTTTACAGATAAAATAGCTGAGACACAGGGAGGTTAAATAACTTGCCCAAGAATACCCAGTCATTAAGAGTCACAAGTTAGATTTGGATGAAAATCTTCCTCTCATATGTTACTAATCAATGGTATTGTTCTTAGGATTTGTTTCCACAGTTTGGAAGAAAGGGATCAAATTCTTCCATTAAAAAATAATTTATCTTCACATAACAATGAATCAATGTCCCTTATGCACAGCATTATTAGGGTGTTGGTTTATATAGTTGTTTAGTTGTATAGTCATGTCCAACTCTTCATGACTCCATGGACCATAGCATGCCAGGTCCTTCTGTTCTTCACTCTTTATTAAAGTCTGTTCAAGTTCATGTTTGTTGTTTCCCTGACACTAAGTATCCACCTCATTCTCAGCCATCTTCTCCTTTTGTCTTCAATCTTTTCCAACATCAGGGTCTTTTCCAATGAGCCCTGTCTTCTCATTGCATGGCAAAAGTTGCTTGGTTTCAGCATTTGACCTTTCAGTGAATAGTCTGAGTCAATTTCTTTAAGTATTGGCTTATTTGATCTCCTTGCTCTTTAAGGGACTCTCAAAAATCTCCAGCACTACAATTGGAAAGTGTGGATTCTGTGGCACTCAGCTTTCTCATAGTCCAACTCTTGAAGTCATCCATTGCCTATGGAAAAAGCCAAGTTTTGAATATATATATATACCTTTGTTGGCAAGGGGATGTCTCTGCTTTTTAGTATGCAGTCCAGATTTGCCATTGATTTCCTTCCAAGGAGCAAGTGCCTTTTAATTTCATGGATATAGTTGATGTCTGCACAAATCTTTGGGCCCAAGAATAGAAAATCTAGGCTGCTTCCATTTCTTCTCCCTCTATTTGTCAGGAAGTAATGAGACCCCTTACCAAGATCTTAGGTTGTTTTTTTTATGCTAAGCTTCAAGCCAGCTTAATAATTAGTATTTTCTTATGTTAAAGGCTGTCTTGGCAAGAGTATATTTGTGGAGGACATTAAATTTCATAGACAGCATCCTGTGGTCCCTGGAGGAGCCCCTGAAAAAGAGGACATCATTTAAAACAAATCTCTAGATAACATTTTACTCATCAGCTTTGATTTCTTCTCTCCTCACCATTGCATTGTAAGCTCCATGAAGACCAGGAATTATCTAAACTTTATATTGTCCCGAGTCTAACTCAGTGCAGTGCATGCTGTTGGCATTTGAATATTTGTTAAATGGATGTTGAATGAATTACTTGAATTGAATCGAATCTCTCTTTTAAAAAATGAAGAGACAGGGGGCAGCTGGGTAGCTCAGTGGAGTGAGAGTCAGGCCTAGAGACAGGAGGTCCTAGGTTCAAACCCGGCCTCAGCCACTTCCCAGCTGTGTGACCCTGGGCAAGTCACTTGACCCCCATTGCC
>NC_058132.1:109596354-109635076 GCF_016433145.1 Gracilinanus agilis | reverse complement strand
ATATATATATATATATATATATATATATATACATAATCCAAATAAATATATATTAAATACAAATGGGTGGCTATGTGGTACAGTGGATAGAGTGACAAGATTGGAATCAGGTCGGCTCATCTTTTTGAGTTAAAACCAGAATCTCATATACTAACTGCATGATCCTAACTTCGCTCTGTTTGCCTCAGTTTCCTCATCTATAAAATAAGCTGGAGAAGGAAACTGCAAACCACTCCAGTATCTCTGTCAAGAAAACCCAAAAGAGGGTCACAAAGAGTGGGACATGACTGAATAACAACAAAAACAAGTGAAACTGAGGGGTGAAAGGATCTCGTTAAAAAAAAAAAAGTCATAGAGGCAGGAACCACCAAAGTCAGGATTTGAACCGAAGTCTATTGACTGCAGTGTCCTTTCCCTGTTCAGGAGATCACTGTACATAATCTTAACCTTGATCTACAAACCAGATCCAGGGGGAAGGGGGAGGAGATGAGGCAATAGACAAAACACTCACTCCTAGCCAGAGTTTAGAGAATTTGAAGTGTCAGATGTTAGGTTGTTGATAAATTACACTCCAGATATTTTAAAAGTGTAGTTGATGATTCACTTGGCCTCCAAACGAGAGGGTATAAATATAACAAGTGAAGAGAGCAGGAGCCTATGTTTCTGGAACATTGATGAAAAGCTTCAGGTGGGGCTGGGCTATTTGCATTCCATCAGAAGCTCACCCACAGATTGTTAGCTCCCCAGGGAGGGCTTTTGGACCCCTCTGGGATTGACTTTCTCCATTACATTAGTTTTGTTCTTTTATTCTCTCTGACTTTGGCTTGGCCCATTTATGTTAGGCTAGAACTTCAGAGTCTTATAACCTTAGTGATTAAAATATTGGAAGTGGCTGGATATAGTTGATAGCACCTTAAGGAGCTTCTCATATGCCTGCAAACTTCTGCAAAGCTAGATAGTACATCAAAAGAGAGGAAATGACCCAGGAAACATAAGGGTTCACTGTCATGCTCCTCTAGCAAGCTCAGCTCTCTCAGGTCCAAGAATGATTCATTATTTTCATTCCCCAGCAGGACTGTGGCCCAGGGAAAAGAACTCTAGGCTCCAAAGTCAGAGGACCAAGGTCTGAATATTGTTTTAGATAATTACTACCTGTGTGACCTTGACCAAGTCACTTAATGTCTTTTGTTCTCAGTTTCCTCATTTGTAAAATGATGAGGATGGGTTAGATGACTGCCTGGCATCATTGCCATTCTAAATCTAGGATCTGGAAAATCCATCTGTTGATGGATCTGGACTATTTGCTGTGTAGAAGCAGATGTCCATCCCTGGGAGAGCAAGAGTCTTGTGCTCACTTGACTCATTTTCTGCTTTCTATTTGTTGGTTTTCCAGTTCCCCATCTTCCCCTCTTTTTCCGACCTCTTCCTTTCATCACATTTGACTTTCTTGATATTGCTTGATATAAAAGAATTCCACCTCACTGTATGCAATGATCAATTCTTAGTGCTTTAGCTTCCTTCAGATTTTTTTTCATGACTTCTACTGCTGAGAGCACAGACTTGCCTGTCTGATCTCTCCATATTCCAATCAATAAAGCCCCGTGTAGAACCCTGTGTCCTGAAGTCAAGGAAGATTTTTCTGTGAGGGATCATAGCCAGTAATTTGGATAATGAGATGTCCACATTAAAGAATCATATATTCTAAGGACAATTCAAATGCCTTACTTAATCTGGCATTCAAGACCTCGGACAATATGGTGTGCTCTTAATTTAGTCCAGTCCGTACTCCACACAATAACATAATGGGAATATTTACTGGCCTTCATATATGCCTGGCACTTTTCTGTAGCACATCAGTGCTCTTTCTCATGCCTTTCTTTGAGTATGTCTTCCATCTCAGGTGACATCCTACCCATTTTCCAATGGTTGCCCCCTCCCAAAGTTTTCCCTCACTGAAGTCTGAGTTCTTTACTTTCCTCATCTTACCTCAGAATATTTTAATGTCCTGTACACTTACTGTATCCCAATTTATGTAAATGTGTCTTTGTGCACATTTATCCCACCCTCCATCCTCTTATAAGTTTGAATACACGGTTCCTGTTCTCTTAATCCTTGCATCACCCCCATTACATAGCATGGTACCTTCTGTGTAGGACAGCTTAATAAATATTTGTTGAATCAAATAGAACCACTCATGACTTGGCCCCAAAATATAGGTCAGTCAGTGAGTAGCTTCTTTGTGTGATCTTTATCTTAGGGGATTTTGTAAATGTTTTCTTTATTATCTATTGGAATAGTATAGCAAGCTGGAATTATTTTAAGCATGGGGCCAAGTGAACAATTATCTGTCATCTGGGGCTGTGCTCACTTATGTGTGCCGGGGAGAGACTTCCTGCTTTTCACTACCGCAAGTTCCACATTCAGTCGCTTTATCCTTTCTCAGGCTACATAGATATATAAGTATAGTTAACCTCTACACCTCTGTCATGCATCTCAATCCCTTAACTCAGTTTACTCCAGGTGAAAAATTCCTAATTAGGACTTTAGCATGGAGAGACTTATCCCCAGGAAATGAAATCTTTTGGCCCCAGGAATTGATGGAGATTGCCTCAACCCTGTTAAGGTGCCATCTGTATCCTTAGAGCTCCCAAACCACCACACTCCCAGCCCATTTGAAGCCCTGGAGTGAAATGGGTCAGCTGAGTATCAACAGTGCCAAGTCTGGTGAATCCAAAGGGTTGCAAGGTATGCTGCAATGTATCCAGCCTCAGATCCCTCCTAATGATATTTTAGGAAATAGTCTGCCGCTTGGGTCTTGAGTAGAGGCAAACTAGGCCAAATTCACAGCTGCCTGAAGTTTCAGCAGTTTTATCTTTTCTTTTTTTTGGAGGGAAATGAGGTCTGTTTTTGAGTTGGTAGCGAGTCTGTTGATCAGGAGGATGTGTTCTCATAGCACCTGGAAGTTCTGTGCCAACATTCCCAGAAGAAGCCATTGGTTTGATTTCACTTATAGGTGACACTGACAAAGTAACCTTGGCTAAGACACCTAAATCACCAGCTTGGGCTAAATAGAAACTAGTCCTGAAAAATGCTGCAGCAGCTTGTTTAGGAGGAGGGAGGGGGTTGGGAATTGGAGCAGACGGGTTTTGTCAGTCAGCCCAGTGGCTGCTCCCACTATTCGAGTTCAGGTGCCAGCAGAGTACATGATCAGAGAGAATTGTCTGTGATCAGCAGGTGCCATAGAGGCAGGAGGTCACTTTAGGTGAATGATATTCATAATTCAAGAGGACTTAAGCAGAACTCATCCTCCTTTCACTCTGGTGTTAGGGAACAGGATTTATATCCTTCTCTATGCCAGCTACATTTTTCTTGTTGTTCAGTCATTTCAATCATTTCTGATTCTTCCTGACCCCATTTGGGATTTTCTTGGCAGAGATACTGGAGTGGTTTGCCATTGCCTTCTCCAGCTCATTTTACAGATGAGGAAACTGAGGTAAACAGGGTTAATGGACTTGCTCAGTGTCACACAGCTAGTAAGTATCTGAGGCTAGATTCGAACTCAGGAAGATGAGTCTTCTTGACTCTAGACCTGGCACTCCATACACTGTGCACCTAGCTGCCCCTATGGAAAATGTTTACAGTATTTGTTGGCTTGTGAAGGAATATGGGGGAGTCAGTGAAAGAGGCTGGATTTAACAACCACCTGAAAATTCTATGGTACCAAAAGAGCCATAGCTGTCATCTAAGTGATGAGTTGAGTTGTCTTCTTTACATGTAAGAATGCTGTTACAAATTTTGCCGGTGGCTTCCTTTTTCCCCAACTTTATACCTAAAGCTAAATGCTATGCTTTGTATTGTTGGAAAATGCCACATTTTAAACAAACAACATTCATTTATTAAGCTCCTGTTGTCTGCCAGCTTTATGCCAGAGACTGGGAATACAAAGACTAAAAAAGTTACGGTACTTGCCCTTGAGCAATGATTGAATGAAAAATATTTATTAAGAGTTTCATATGTGCCAGATACTACATTCTACTGGAGGAGATAATATTTAACTAAATAGGCATATACCATATATATGCAAAATAAATCTGAGGTATTATCATTTTTAATTAATGGGAAAGCCCTAGAAACATTTTAGCTAGGCAGCCAGTGGAAAAAGTCTGCTACTTGTATAAGGTTAAATCAAAATGTTCGTACATGATCCAGAACAACACTGAGTGGTCATCATTCACCAGACCTCCATTCTTCTTGAAGTAGATACTCAGCATCTTGCACGTGGACAATACCATATTAGATGTTCTAAGGACAAAACCAATCCCTTTTGCTTTTGGAAAGCATTCTACAAGAGCATAGAGGTAATGGAAATTGATAGGGAGATCACTGCCTTGTAACACTCTATTGTCATATAATTTAGAGCTAACTCAACTGTCTTGAAGTATTTGATGAAATACTAAGCCCCATCCTGGGCAAAATTGTGAAATGGATAAAGTTTGTAGTCTTTGGTCTTTAACTTGGTCAGAAAATGGCAAGGAGGGCATCAGGATTGCATCCCAACTTAGGAATATCTGTTTCCATGTTGTGGACTAAGCCCATAATTCCTGAGAGTGGAAGTTTCCATTACTCCCTTAGAAATATTTGCCATTTTGAAGTGATATTTTGGAAGGGAATCTGAAGATGTGTATCCCTAGCATTGGCATGTCCTACACCTGGATGGAGCAGACTTTATATCATGGATGATGAGAGTGTCCCTCTTTTCCTAAGGTCTGCACTAGGAAAGCAAAGGTAGGTTTGGAGGCTGAAAGGGTTGATGTTTTCATGGACGTGATGGGGACTTTGACTTGAGTCAGAGTGGGTTATTGTAGGGGTTAGCTGTATCTCTTGCCAAAGAGATGTCAGTTAAAGCACTACTATATTGGTTTAAGAAGTGGAAAACAATTGAGAACTTTAATTCTCAGAAGAGGAAATGAGAGACAAAGAGACCAGGAAGATTGACTTAGTTGAATGTCTAAATTAGCAAATTTATATTCCCTTTACTGGATCAATAGGATTCTTTCACTCCCAATCGCAGAAAATATGTCTGCAGAATTCTTAAAATAAATTCCCTCTTAAAAGGCTATTTTTTAGTAATCCAGATGTCTCTATCCAACCCTCACCCTGTCATTTTTTAGTTTTATAAAATATTTTATTAAAAAAGCACTGGATTTGAGTGCTAGATTTGGAGTCAGAGAACATCAGTCAAAATTCTAGCTTTGCCACTTATGAAAAATAGGGTCTTGGACAAGTCCTTAACCCATTTCTGAATCTTTCTTCCTTCAAATAGAAAATCCTGATACCCAGACTATATGATCACTTTTGTCCCTTATGCCTTGAAACTATGATACTATCAACATTTAAATTTGATATTTGTGATAATAAAAGGTTGTTTTTTAAATGGCAGATGTAGATAAGTGTTGGTTTAGATCAGCGATTCCCAAAATGGGTGCTGTAGAGATCCAGGGGAGCAGTGATGGCCACAGGTGCATTTATCTTTCCTATTTATTGCTATTAAAATTAAAAAAAAATAATTTCCTGGGGGCTAAGTAATATTTTTTTTGGAAAGGGGGCGGTAGGCCAAAAAAGTTTGGGAACCACTGGTCTAGATGATCTATAAGATAGAACTTAATTTCATAATGTAGGATATGAAGGCAGAGTATATGGATTTGAATTTTTCTGTGCCACTTCATACCTATGTAGCCTTTGGTTAATTCACTAAACTCTTTATGCCTATCTCTTCATTAAAAAAATTTAAATAATTTAAAAAAAGCTTTGAATCAATACTATCAGTCCCAAGGCAGAAGAGTGGTATAGGAGTGGGCAGTGAGAGTTCAGTGACTTGCCTAAGGTCACACAGAAAGTTTCTGAGGCCAGATTTGAAGCCAGGACATCCAATGTTCAGGCCTGATGCTATATCCACAGAGCCACCTAGCTACCACCCCCTTTCTTCTTTAAATCCACACCTTCTGTCTTAGAATCAAAACAATGTAGAGTCAAAGGCAGAAGGGTGGTAGGGACTAGGCAATGAGGGTCAAATGACTTGTCCAAAGTCTAGCTAGAAAATGTCTGAGGCTAGGTTTGAATGCAGTACCTCCTGGCTATAGGCTTGTTCCTCAATCTACTGAGCCACTTAGCTGCTCCTATCTCTTTTTTTAATAATGGGGAAATTGTGCTTTTGTTGTAAATATGCCAGGTTTAGGGTAAAGATATGAATGCAGATTCTGGTTCTCCTATTCACTACCCATCTGAACTTATGTGAATCCTCTTGTTCTTCTGTTGTTTTCATCTGCAAAATAAGAGGCAGACTAGATAATATCAAATGGCTCCTCTACTCTACTCTATTGCCTCAATGGCCTCTTCTAGTTCCAAATCCATGATGCTCTGCTTTCCTTTCTGTCATTAAATGTCAACAGAAGCAACGAGTTCAGATTTTGTTGTTGGCTCCCCATTAGCTTTAATGAGTCCTGAACTGGTTCTACCTCAAGTTCCATTTTCCTTTGCTTGACATCAATGTCCCCAACTGCTAAAACCAGCAAACCCCAGAAGCTGTCACTGTGTGCTAAGTCACTGTTTCTTGACAAGAAAGGTTATTTCTGGTGACAAATGAAAATTATACCAATTTATCTATCAAATTCAGGGGAGGAGGGTGTGAGGGCTTTTTAAAAATATATTTTAATGTCATTCAGGTAAAGGTACTTTTAAAAATAAAAATGTTTTCCCTGGTACAAAAGCCTGCATTGTGAGGCCTCCAGTCATGCTGATTTCTCAAACTGCTGCTTTTATGTCCAAGTCTCCAATATTAAGTCACTCTTTCCTCAAGGCTTGGCCATTAAGAGATTAATTATGAGCCCATGGGGCCCTTTGATTTATAACTTAGTGAAGTGGTGTCCCAGTATTTTCCCTTACCTGTTGGCCTTTTGAAGGACCTAATAATAGCCTCTAAAATGTTTCCATTAATGCACAGTTTGGCAAACACCTCACTATTTTTAAACACCACTTCTGTTCCCAATGTGTGGGAGGAATTGTTTCCCTGCAGGTAAATGCCTTTTAGGTATGGGACTGACAATTTTCACCTTGCCAAAAATGATTCAAGAATCCTGAGCAAATATCACCCCTTCCTGCAGTCTTCTATCATCCCCAGGGATGTGGCTACTCCTGAGCATCCTTGCTAAGGGGGGGTTAGAACATTGCATGCAGGAGCCTTCCCTGGCCTCATCATTTTGGGTATGTCTAATACCCATTCCCAGGAGATACTGGCTAGCTAACTGTCCCCATTCCTGTCTTTGCCATTAATTTAGTCATAGAACTGCAGAATGCCAAGTCTGGAAGGATCTAAGACATTACCAATACAACATCTTTGTTATCACAGGGAGGGAAGCTAAATAAAGGTAAATGGAAATATTTAAGGGGATCAGCAGTAAAACTTAGATTTCCTCAGTCATTGCCAATATCTTAGGTAGCAGAGAAAATGTATATAAATTACAAAAATGCCTCACTTTACAAGAGTATTTTTAGAACCACAAAAAAGCATAGTCCTGCAATCAGAGGATTTGGATTGAAAGCCAACCTTTGTCTGTGTGGCTCACCTAACTGGGTATATGTAATTGATCTGTTAAATGAAAAGGTTGGATCTGCTGGCCATCAGAACCTTGTCAAATTTTAAGTCCATGATCCTGTGTGACCAGAGGCTTGCCTCATTTGGGGATCTTAAGGACACTGCTGAAAATCTGTCCTTCTTCTGCCCCCATCATTATTTATATTTTCATGTCTGTGACTATTTAGAAAAGTTTTATTATTCCCTTTTATAAGCTATAGCAATTTTCTGACATTGTATTGAGAATATAGAAAAAATGATTCTGTAAAACCAACTAATACCTGAAAATCCAGACAACATTTTCCCCCTATAACTCTCTACCTCTATACTAAGAGAGAGGGAAAGAGAACAAACATTTATTAAATACCTATCGCTTTCTGGATTCTATGCCAAGCACTTTACAGTGATTAACTCATTGGATCCTTTTAACAACTCTGTGTTGTACTTGCTATTAATATCCTCATTTTGGAGTTGGAGAAAGTCAGCCCCAGAGGAGGGAGATGTCAAGAGTCAAGAGTGTCTGAAGTTGTATTTGAACTCAGCCTTCCTGACTTTAGACCTGTCGCTCTAGCCAATTCCTTACCTAGCTGTCTGGAAATATGTTTTATCATCTGTCCTAGTTTTTCAGCCATTTAATACTATTTTCATTTGGATTTATGTTGCATTAGTTCATACAAAGCTTTCTATGTTTCTCACATAGGAATCAATACAATAGGATCTTAAAACACAGTAGGATCATAATATTCAACTATGTGGCACAGAGTTTAGACTGAGGACCCAGCTTGAAGGCAGGAAGCCTCATTTTCCTGAGTTCAACTCTGGCCTCAAACACACACTGGCTCTGTGAACCTGGGCAAGTAATTTCACCTTGTTTGGTTCAGTTTCCTTATCTATAAAATGAGCTAGAGAAGGGAATGGCAAACCCTCTAGTATCTTTGCCAAGAAAACCCTAAATGGGGTCATGAACAGTTGGATGTGAAAGAAATGAATGAAGAACATCAGCATATTCATATATCACAAAATGACTTCTTGAGATTGCCATTAGTAACAACATATATATAGATGTATAGATAGATAGATAGATAGATAGATAGATAGATAGATAGATAGATAGATAGATAGATAGATAGTTCTGCAAATAGCCCCTTGCTTTTTGTTCTATGTATAGGGAAAGAGAGATTGATAAAAACATACAATAAAATGGGAAATCTAGGCCAACTGAAGTCAAACCTTATTGGTCAAATTTTATAAACTCAATTATAGAGTTGAATAACAGGAATAAAAGTTTGGAGGTAATCTGTAGAGCAAACAGAGGGTTTTTTTGGTTTGTTTTTGTTTTTGTTTTTTTGTCCTGTATGGTAGGGCCCATATCATGGGGTTAAGTTCCAAGACCTTTAATAAATGATTGAAACTCTGGATATAAGCACCTGCTGACAATATATATAATGTGATTTTCTTGTATGGACATATATATAATGAAATTAATTGATAAATTAAATACACAAGATATTACCAACATTAAATAATAAAGGGATTACATGTGATTATACAGTACTGTCTAGTAGTTCCTCTTTATCTATGGGGGATATATTCCAAGACCTGCAATGGATGCCTGAAAACTTGGAAAGTTCTCATTTAAAATTTTAGCACCTATGTTAATTTTATTGTACGGCACTATGTTCTCTCTCCCTGCTTCTGCCACTGTCCCTGGGCATAGCGATTCACAGCCTCCTTCTCAAAAAAATAGCCTAATTCGTGTGGAAGCAAAAGAACTGACACTTAGAGAGACCACTGCTGCTTATGGGCCCCAGGTACAGAGAGAGGAAACATTATTCCATCCCAACCACCTGTCGACTTGTCCATGTGTCTGTCTTCCATCTGTTGTGAGATTAGTCATGGTCTCCATGTGTTCTTGAACTGTGTGAAACCCCACTTTATCATCTGGCATCAGTTCTGTTCTGCTTCAATCCTTCTTCTGGAATGGCTGCAGTTAATTGAAACCATGGAAAGCAAAACCGTAGATAAGATGGGACTAATGTACGTTGTCTAATGACTTGAACCATTTGAGCAGGAAGCTGGATTTGGAGAGGCATTTAGGTTTCTTCCTGAAATCCACATCCTTCCTCTCTTGCAAATCTATCAAGAACAAATCACATTATAAGCCAACTTCTAGTATAATGAAATGAAGGATTTATTATAAGAACTGCCTAGCTATAAATTTGTTCCTAAGGCAACAGAAATATTTACCATGTAACTATAACATTTGGTCAACAAATAATGCTGTAGTACCATGTAGCCATAGAAAAAGAAAAAGAAAAAATAGTTAAGCTCAATAAGGGCTGGACAGGGCAGGCAATGTTTCATTTGTGTCTTTATATCTGATTTAATATTCAGCACAGTGTCAGGCACATGTTAAATTCTTAATAATTGCTTAATATTTGGAGTGAAATTTTTCTTGATAGAGCAATCATTAATGAAGAATTTAAAGAAACTAGTCTTGAGACTCCAGTTGTCTTGAGGCAGGTAGGTGGTGCAGTGATGAGTGTGAAGTCCTATCTTCAAATCCTGCTTCAGACAGTGTGTGATGTTGGGCATGTCACAAGCTCTGCCTCTAAGTTTTCTCATAAAATGGGAATACTAATAGCACCTACTTTCTAAGATTGTTGTAGGTTAAAACTAAATAATATTTGCAAAGCACTTTGGGTATCTTAAAGCACTATGTACACTTAGGATAATATTGTTCATTGAACTTTGGCATGTTTGATCCAAAATAGTCATTGAGGACTTCAGGTATCTCAATGGATAAAGTCAGGAAGACCCAATTTCATATCCAGTCTCAAGTACTTACTAGCTATGTAACCTTAGACAAATCACTAAACCACTCTGTTTTCTTATCTATAAAATGGGGATAATAATAACACCTATCTCGAAGGGTTGTTGAAAGGATCAAATGTGATCATCTTTAAAAACAACAAAATGTGTGGTACATAGCAAGTACTTGATACTTATTTCTTCTTTCTTTTATTTCTCCTTCCCTTCCCCTGACTCTTTCCTTTCCTGTTTTCCCCCTCCCTTCCTTCCATCATCCCTTCTCTCCATTGATAGTATGCTTCAGTAATCTTTATTATGACCAGAAAGGGAATCTGAGTCATAGTAGTTTTACTGCAGAAATTCCTTAGGGACTAAACAGACTATGTCAGAAGTTCTACTTCAGTTTGCATTTACTCTTCCACCCAAGCATTACAATTATTACATCTAATAGTAGGAAAGGTTCCTATAAAATCTCACCTACAACATGCAGATGCAGCAGGATGAGTCAGGGTTGGAAGAGTCATCCTTCCCTATCACCTTCCAACATCTGCATCCTTGGGAAAGTTCAGCTACTTTGTAGGTTAGTTAAATTTTATTTCCATTTCAAATCAAACATTCTGTAAACAATTACATTGTGCCGGCAGCGTGGAGATACAAGGATGCTGGTTTTCTACCCAGGAAAATATTCTCAGAGGAGAAGGCATTTGTGTCAGAAGGAAGATAATAGTTTCATTAAGTATGTATGTGTGCGTGTGCATGTGTGTGTGTGTATGTGTGTGTGTGTGTGTGACAGAAAGAGAGAGACAGAGACAGAGACAGACAGAGACAGAGAGGACAGAGGGAGAGGCAGAGGGGGAGACAGAGACAGAGACAGAAACAGAGACAGAGAGTCAGAGACAGAGAAAGAAATAGAGGGAGACAGAGAAAGAGAAAGAAGGAGGAAGAGGGAGACAGAGAGGGAGAGAAAAGGAGGGAAGAAGCAAGGAGGGGAAGGAGCAATTCTAGCCTTAGAATGGGATGTGGCACATACAAAGGAATAAAATAAAGAAGAAAGCAGTGAGTGGTCTGATTTGGCTGGAACCGAGAGTATAAAAAAGGTAATGTGTGTGATTAGACCAAAAAGGGAGTTAGACTGTGTTGGGTCTGGTATACCATTGCTAGGTAGTTGTGTAGTCAACCATGGCTTTCTCTTGAGTTCTTTTCTATTTGTCACACTTATTTCCTGAATATTGAGAGAGTTCAAGTGTATCATAGGTGATATAGCATGGTTGATCAGATTTCCTGTGAGTGCTTTTGGAGAAGAGATTCCTGGTAATGAAGTGGATCTGACTGTAGTTATAAATATTGATCACCAAGGTAGAAAGGACTTTCCATGCTTTATTGGAATGCATTTAGTTCTATGGTCATGTGTGAACACATATGAACAGAGCTTTAATAGAGGGGGTGTATATACATGTATAAGCTATGTGGTGAGTCTAGTGACAAAGGAGTAGATTTGATAGATTCACCTTATTCTTGGATGACTGATGTGACCCTTCTAAGAGAGTAGAGTTTCTAGTAATTTGCACATTTCTGAGAGGGATGTTGACTGAAGGCTCCCATCATAGCCCTTAGTTTCTATCATGTGGTCTATCAGAATTTTTCCTAGGGAATTTCACTTATTCTTTTGTGGGGGAAGAGAGTACTGTAAGAAGAAGAAAGAGAAGGAAGGGGTCACCAAAACATCTTTTTTTAATGCATAGGAGGAAGTTCAGAGGAAAAATTAGACAAATAAGACAGCTTTGAAAGTAATATTGAATATATGTTGTACTTTTATTTTAAAAAAATCAGGCTTAATTTTCTGCTCTACTTAACATAAAAATATTCTCTTCTCTCTGTCTGCTTCTCTCTATCTCTGACTCTCAAGAAAAATTTCAGAATATTCTAAAGTAGCTTCTTCTTCCGTCAGAGTCTTCCTCTGATGCCTCAACTTGGTAGGGAGGTGACAGTTGGTTTTTGAAAGCTTTGCTTGTGGAGAAAACCTCAAAACAATAGGAAATTAAATTTACGTAGTGGTTTAAAATTTTCAGAATGTGTCCCTTTATTGTCTCATTTTATCTGCACAAAAATACTGAAAGGTAGGTGCTATGAATTATCTCCTTTTGATAGAGTTGTTTGTTTAAGGCAAGCAGAATATAAGCAACTTGGCTAAGGTCATACAGCTAGTAATTAAATGAGGTGGCATTTGAATTCAGATATTTTTTACTCCAAATTCAGCATTTTATCCTCTATGTCACGCAACTGGTTTTCATATTAACTGTCTAAAAGCTCCAGCTATTCTACCAACATAGAGATATTTGGAGTATGTAGGTACTGCAACTTCCTATCTCTGTTTTTTGAGGAACAGCTTTGAGTAAGGAGGAACTGGTCATCATGATGCATCATTGTGTGGTAAAAAAGGAGTTGGCATTTGACATCGGAAAACCTCAGTTCAAATTGTTAATCTGCTACTTACTACTTTTGTGAAGCGGGGCAAACATATAGGAAAATTTTTCTCAGTTTCTTAGGTTGGTACCCTTTCCTTCCTCAAATTGTCATGTATACACTAATCTATTTAAATATTTTACTTTTCTCTTTCCCGTCTCCTTAGAGAATGTAAGTTATATGAGAGCAGGGCTATTATTCATTTCGTCTTTGTATGATCAGTACTTAACATAGAATGTTCCACAAGGGAGGGGATTACTAATTGCTAGGTGGCACAGTGCAAGGTGCAGGAAAACCTGAGTTCAAATCCAGTTTCAAACACTTTCTAGCTGTTTGACCATAGGCAAGTTACAAAACTCTTTTTTGTCTCAGTTTCCTCATCTATAAAATGTGCTAAAGAAGGAAATGATAAACTACACCAGTACCTTTGCCAAGAAAACCCCAAGTGGAGACAAGAATAGTTGTACACAACTGAAAAATGACTGAACTGAACAAATGCTTCTTGAATTAGATTGGACTGGATTGGTCAAACCTTTCTGGACCTCAGTTTACTTATCTGAAAGTGGTAAATTGGGCCTGGAAACATTGTTCAGGTTATCTTGCTAGAACTTGTTTTCTGCTGGCATAGAACTGAAGAACCCAAGACCATTTCTACATCATAATGAAATAAGCCCTAAGAAAGCTAAAAAAGAATCTTAGAAATTGTAACCCATACTGTGAGTCTTGCATCAGACTATTATGACAATGACCATATTGTGATTCTAGAAAGAGAACTCTTCACTAGGTGATCCTATTGAGTTTATTTGTTTGTTTCTTTTGGTCATAAAATTCATTAAACCATTTACTAATATATAGCATGATTGTGCTTTGTATCTGTGGAAGAAATTACTTAAAAACAAGAAATCATAGATCCTTGATGCAGCATTAATCCTTCCCTGTTTTTTTTTTTTAATTTTCCTGAAGTTAGGGGATTGACACCAATGTAGAATAGTAATAATGTTGATCAGAGAGTTTTAAAAAAATCTTGTTTGAGCCCTGGTTGTGTGGTTTACCTAATGACAACTTTATTGTGCCTCCTTTTATTCATCTGAAAATGAAACGGCGATAGTAATATTCATAGTCAAACATGTTGAAAAAAGGAATTTACCTATTTGGATGGAGATAGAAAAAATCAAGCATTGAATAAGCAGTTATTTTGGTCTTTATGGCCTCATGTTTTCTACTATAGGAGTAAGACACATTATAGGAAACATGGGAATATGAAAATGCAAAACTATAATGAAAAGTAACAGATAGCATTTAAGATGTATAAAGCACTCTCTCCGTGTATCTAGCATGTGTGTGTGTGTGTATACATAGAGAGACAGAGAGAGGAGAGAGAGAGGGAGAGAGAGAGAGTCAGTCTCATTTGATCAAAGGAGAATATAAATGCATTCACAGAACACTTCAACAAGATTTGCAAGAGATAAAGTGAAATATTGTGTATATATATATATATATGCATATATATATTTAAGGTAAAGTGCTATGTAAATATAATTCATTGTAAGCATTTTAAATATGTGCTAAAAGACTTTCTATATATTTTTGCTTTTGAAAATGTTTTATTGATGCATTTTTTACCTGCAAACATTTTCTTTTACCCTCTTTTCCTTTGTGAATGCTTGCATATTTGATATTTTGGTGTCCTAGTTGATAGAATACTAGACTTTGAGTCAGGAGGGCTTGAGTTTGATGCCAGCATCAAAAGCTTAATCAAATCACAATCTCTTGGTCTCAGTTTCCTTATCTGTAAAACTGGAATGATAATGATATCCAGTTTAGGCTGAGAATTAAATAAGATTACGCACACTTACACACATATATATATTCATATATATATTCACATACACAAATACATACATATCAGTATATACAAACACATACATGTATAAACAATATAATAAGATATTGCATGTATGTAAGCTATATACATGTATATGTACATGTGTATAATATACATATAGACATAGATTTTTGCACATTTTAAAATTATAAAATTATAGGAATTAGTAGTAGTAATAGTGGGCTCTGTCAAATAAGTTCTTTATTTCAGTTCAAGAGACATTTATTAAATGCCCGTTAAGAAGATACTATACTCTGTCAAGTGAAAAACAAGTTTGTCCTGCCCTGAAAAGGTTAACATTTCTTCTGAAGGATTTAGAACAGTAGGTAAACAGGTATTTTTTTAAAAGATGGAAGAATTAAAAAAAATATTTATAGCAGCTCATTTTGTAATGTCAAAGAACCATAAATTGAAAAGATGTCCATTAATTGGGGGGTGACTGAACAATGTAGTATATAACTATAATGGAATACTGTTGTGCCATAAGAAATAACAAGCGAGATGATCACAAAACATCTGGAAAGATTTATATGAAGTGATTCAAAATGAAGTGAGCAGAACCAGGATCATGTTGTGCACAGTAGCTGTAGTGCATCTATGTCTCCTCTCTCTCTGCCTCTTTATATAAAATCTATCTCCTATGGGCAGTGGGGAGACAATTTCTGATCAGGAATAATTTGTTCATGTCCATCTTTATGGAGTATATAATTAGAATCTATATGAAAGATGCTTTTTGAGGAAAGAGACTAGTAAAAGGAGAGCAAATAGAAGGTTATGAGGGTTCAAACTAGAGTGAGTGGTGGTTGGATTGGAAGAGGAAATTTTCTAGAGATTCATCTGATAAGAACTAGTAGCTGATTGGCTCTTGTGGGAAGGAACTTTCATCTCTAATAGCTTTCAAGTGAACCATGTGGTGGTGCCTTCATCATAGCTCTCACTGAATAACCTGCCTGAGTTATCCGCAAATGGCAAGGTCCCTTTTTTAGAGCAGACATGAAGTCAAGATAGTTGCTGAAGCATGTTTCTTTCCATTTCAAATTTTGTTGCTCTGAGAAGTGAGGAGATGCTAGACACCTCGGGAGAGATTACTCTGGTATTGCTGCTGTGGAAGAATTCAAATTAGAACAAGCCAAGTCTCCTGAGTATTGCTGCCTGAACATTCAGCCCAAGCTGCTTTGTATAACATTTCAGTACAAAGGCATTTCATTAGGCTTTTATCTCACTTTACTTGCATCCGGGAATCCATAAAACCAGTGTGTCCATCCTTCCAGGATTATTTACACATTCTCCATTGACTATAGCTAAGCAGCAGCATTTGCCTAGTAAGTTGGGAGGCAGAAGGAAGGAAAAGAAGGGAGAGAATAAGGAGGGAATGAAGGGGGAAAAAACATTTATTAAGCACCTACTATGTGCTATCACCATGTTAGCTCTTTACAAATATTTCTCTTGATCCTCACAAAAATCCTGGATTATTATTTTTTTAAACCCTTAACTTCTGCGTATTGGCTTCTAGGTGGAACAGTGGTAAGGGTGGGCAATGGGGGTCAAGTGATTTGCCCAGGGTCACACAGCTGGGAAGTGTCTGAGGCTGGATTTGAACCTAGGACCTTCTGTCTCTAGACGTGACTCTCAATCCACTGAGCTACCCAGCTGCCCCCCAAATCCTGGATTATTATCTGAATTATTATCCTCATTTTACTCTTAAGGAAACTGAAGTAGTCAGAGGTTAAGAGATTTGTCCCTGGCTCCATAGCTAGTGTATAAGGCTAAATCTATACTCAAGGCTCCCTGCCTCCAGGTCCAACACGCTAACTATTGCACCACCTTTCTTCCTTGACAGATAAAAATAATCATTCCATTCCTTTTTTGCATTAGAGGTCTTGAAAATTAATGACATGTTTCCACCTTTTACATCTTGGTAGAGCTATCAGAGAATAGAATAAGCCTTATTTCCTATGGTGGATTTGAAAGAGAATTAGACATAAGAGTCAGAAAGATCTGGGTTGAAATTTTGTTGCAAACACTTGTGTGACACTAGGCAAGTCTTTTAACAATTATAAGCTTCTGTCTGTTCATCTGTTAAAAAATGGTGTTTTAGTTTAATGACTTAAATCTACTTACAAATCTCCACCTATATCATGATTGTAAGACAGTCCTATTTTACGTAGTACTGCCAGAATGATTTTCTAAAATATTACAGTATCGGAGATCCTACAGTTTTCTAAATTCAGCCAGCTTTTCAAGATACCCCTTATTATATCTATCTCACCTACTCTATTATAGTTTCGTTTCCTGTTTCCTCCAACAGGTTCCCATCTTCTGATCAAATTTTCCTTCTCACTGAACTCCACACTGGATATTCTTTCTTTCTTTTTTTTTAAACCTTTACCTTCAATCTTAGAATCAATACCATGTATCGATTCCAAAGTAGAAGAGTAAGGACTTGACAATGGGGGTTAAGTGACTTGCCCAGGGTCACATAGCTAGAAAGTGTCTAAGGTCTGATTTGAACCCAGGACCTCCTGTCTTTAGGCCTGGCTCTCAATTGACTGAGCCACCTAGCTGCTCCCCCCCACCCCCCAGCCCTGTGCCTGTTCTTTCTGTTGGACCTTTGCACACACTGTCTTACATCCATCTTTAAAAATTTTTATTTTATTTTTTACATTTAGATAAAATTTTTAGTAATTGTTTTTCATTCTATCTTTCCCCCATCCCCAAGATGGCAGGTATTTGCCATGATACATATTTTACATATGCTATCATATAATAAATTTTCCATTGTTTATCATGTTGTGAAAGAACTTGTCCACTTTAAGACATCTCCTTTCCCCTCTACAGAGACAGACTTACCGGCCTTTATGCCCTTCTCATGTCGCCCTAAGAAATTTGGTCCTCTAATTCTCATTGCTCTAAATACTACCACAGTTTAATACTTGTTATTTATGTGTTAGTTTCTTTTTCTAATTAGATTGTCAGCTTCATAGAGATAGATCTAGGTAGAGATCTGGAGTCATCCTTTGAGTGCCCAACAATGCTGGAGATGTGTAGAAGCTCTCTACATTGTGCCCTTTCTCTTACAATGCCCAGCACAATGCTAGATGCCTATATTATTTACTTAATAAATACTTATGATCAAAAACATAAAAGAAAGGTTAGGGAGTTAATAGTAACTTGTAGCTTTTTCCATTGTCACAAAATTTGGAATAGTGGAGAGAGTCACAATAATGTAGTACACTTAGGACTTGGACTTTCTTCACTGGATAAGGAAGGCCATGCACTCCCTCTTACAGCCCCACATTCCTCATCTGTATAATTAATGATGTTCATACTTACTTCAGAGGGTCGATGGCAGAAAATATTTTGGAAACTTTAAAATTTCCAAAATATTTTCTGCCATCAACCCTGTTAAAGTACCCTGTTAAGATTTAGGAGAAAGTACCAGCATATACATCACACTTAGCAATCCCTCTGCCACACTGTCGGAGCCATTGTTCTAGAATGGAGCTTCATTTGAGTGGAAAGGTTGTGGGGTCATAGCATTGTCAAGTTTCAGGGAATAGATTGTAATCTTCTTGTGGGCAGGGATGGGTTTGCTTTTGACTGTCTTCCCAGTGCATGGTTCAGAGCAGGTGCTGAATAAATAAATGTGAATTGCTGAATTTATATCTGAACTAGAGTTTCATTGAAATCTGTGACACAGAAGAGGTCCCTAAAAGTGGATGGTGGCTTACTCAGTAGTGCAGGCGGGTGTAGACAGAAGAAGATGCCAACCTTCTCAATTTAGTTATAACTGGGTCACCCATAAAAGTAGTGCAGTGTTCCCTCAAGTAACCTTTCAGTTATGTTAATTTTATAGGAAAGGCGCTTCATATAATCCTAGCACGTTTTGAATTTCATGAGTCAGTGCTTTGCCAGATGAAGTGTGTGAAGTGAACACCTATTCAAAGCCAGTGCAGTATGATTGCTCTAAATTGTATTTCCTTTTCCTGGTTAGACTGTGTTACATACCTGAGCAGATTCTCTCTCTTTCTCTCTCTGTCCCCCTCTCTCCTTTCTTCCTCCTTTCATCTTTCCCTCCCACCCCTTTCATTAGTAGTATGAAAAGAAACACATAATCAAATGTGTGTATTTATACTTCTTTGTTTTTTGTTTTTGTTTTTGTTTTTGTTTTTCTATTGTAATGGTAGGGAGGGGACCTTTCCTTTCACTGAGTTGCTGGAAATCCCTAATGTGAACCTTGATTCTGAAGGAGAATAGTTTAAGCATTTATGGCTCCTACTAAAATGATATAAAGTCAAAATTTCTTCAGTATTGAGTTATAGGATAATGTTATCAAACTCAGCTTGATAGAGTCACTCAAGTCCTGTATTCTCTCACACAAACTCATCTTTTCCTTCCCCTCCTGGAATGATACCATTAAGGAATTCTGTTCTTCCTCACTGCTTTGGGAATCATGTGGTCCTGTATAGGGGCTTTGGGAAGTGATTGCAAAGCATGTTTTCAGAAATCCATTCTCCTTAGTCTAGGAAACAGGGCCCTCTGGGCTCAGTTTCACAGAGAGAGCATTTACAAAAATGATATAGCAAATTGAGAGTGGTAGAAACTTTTTCAGAGGAAGCATTTAAGCATTCCAAGAGACCAGCATGAGGGCTATTATAAGTCCATGGGTCTCACTTTCCTAGATTATTGGCAATCCCAATTCTGTTATCGTATAACTTGACCTGCTTGCCAATCATTTTACCCTGTAATGCTCTAAGAATACTCCAGTACTCAACTCCAGAAAATCAGAGCTTCAATGAAAGAAGAGTTTATTTACTTCAGAGCTCTTTAGGATGAGACATTTCATTGATCCATTCCTGAATATTATGTACCCATATGTGGGTTAAGTCATCAGTAAGTAAAATAGAAGTATAACTCATGGTCTCTACCTCAAAGGAGCTTATGCTACCTGAGAGGATACATAGAATATGCAAAGACAAGAAGAACACATTTTAAGTTTAAATTATGTGGTACTGACTACAAGAGGTGCAGAGGGTCCATATGTGGGTTTAGAACAGTGATTCCCAAAGTGGGTGGCACCGCCCCCTGGTGGGTGCTGCAGCGATCCAGGGAAGCAGTGATGGCCACAGGTGCATTTGGGGGCAGTGAATAACTGTAAGGGGGCGGTGAGAGTATGTGACAGGGGGCACTAAGTAATATTTTTTCTGGAAAGGGGGTGGTAGGCCAAAAAATTTTGGGAACCACTGGTTTAAAGGAAAGAGAGATCTCAGTAGACTAAACAATAGTAATAAAAATAATTAATATTTCTATAATGTTATTGAATTTATTATTTTGAATAATTTCCCCATACTAAATAAGTATCATTTGTCACAGTTCTACAGATAAAGGAACAGTCTCAGAAAAGTAAAAGAACTCAGTCAGGTTCATTTACCTTTTAAGCTATAGGGTTAGGATTGCACCTCTGTCTCCTGGAGCCCTCATGTCAGGAATAGAATTCAAGCTGAGTTTTTTTTAGATTCTGGTTTATTTGGCAGTTAGTTGAAGAAGGGGATAGAGTGCTGAACCTGCATCACTAAGACCCAAATTAAAATCTAGCCTCAGATACTAGCTGATTACTTTGGAAAAGTCAATCAATCAATAAGAGTTTTAAACAACTGCCATATGTCAGGCAATATGTTAAAAGATGGGGATATTAAAAAAAAAGAATGCAAAAGTTCCTTCTCTCAAAGAACTCACTATCAAATAAGGAGGTACAACAAGCAAATAAATATATAGGATAAATGGGAAACAATTAAGAGAGGTAAGACAGTAGAATTAAAAGGGATTAGAAATGACTTCCTGAAAGTGATGAGATTTATGCTCTTCTGATTTACAACAGATAACTATTATCAATCACAAGAGATAAGATAAGGTTTTTTTTTTTTTTTTTTTTTTTTTTTGTTTTTTTTTTAAAGGAGGGTAGGGTAGAACCTGACTGATTCAGTGGATAGACAGTCAGACCTGGATATGGGAGATCATGAGTTCAAATTTGGTCTTAGATATTTTCTGTGTGACCCTGGGCAAGACACTACCCCAGTGACCTATCCCTTACTGCTCCTCTGCCTTGTAGCTGATACTTAGTATTGATTCTAAAGGTTTTAAAAAAGAAAGTGATGAGATTTTATCTGAGATTTTAATGAATCCCGAGAAGCAAGGAGACAGAGATGCCAAAGTATAGTATTCCAGGCCTGGATTGTATATAGCCAGTGAAAATGACCAGAGCCAGGATGTGGAGTATTTTATTCATAGAACAGGCAGTAGGTCAATATCAATGGATCAGAGAGTGATATAAATGTTGTTGTTGTTTTTGTTTTTAAAGAGTAAGTGGTAGAGAGTAAGGCATAAGAAAACAGAAGTAGAAGACTAAGTTATTCAGAAATTTGCCAAATTGAGGATTTTGTATTTGTTCCTGAAAGCAATATGTTGCCCTTTGAGAATATTGAGTAAGGTGGGTGAGGTTGACATGGTAGATCCTGCTCTCTAGGGAAACCACTTTTCTGACTGAATGGAGGAAATCCTGGAGTGAGGAGAGGTTTGAGGCATCCAGACTCACAAATAGCCTATTATGAAAGCCTGTGGAATAGCTCTATGGAATGTTAATGAGCTAATCTTTAGTTCAACCAGCATTCATCCCATGATGAATGTTTTCAAGATCTACTCTATGCAATTCAATCTGCTAGGTTCTATTTAATGATTAAAAGGCAAAGTTTAAAAATGATACAATCCCTGCCCTCATTGTTTATGGTCTAATAATAGGACAGGTTACTAACACAAATAACTCAAATATGGCAACTTACATATTAAAGATAATAGAGAGAAAGCATTGCTGGTAAGGGCAATGAGAGAAGATGTCATAAAGGAGCTGGTAGTTGAGGTAAGAGGTTAAAGTAAAGTTTTAAGAATGAAAAAAGGAATTCAAGAATTAAAAAGAAGGAAGAAGGACATTGTAGTTATAGAGGATGGAACAAATGTACAAAGGTGAAAAATGAGATAATAGGATCATAGATTTGCAGTTGGCAGGGACCTTAGAAATCATTTATTTATCTGTCCTAAATTACAGATGAAAACGAGTAGAGAGTGTGAATGATTTTCCTGGGGTCCTGAAGTAGTAAGCAAAAGAGGAAGGATTTAAATCCAGATATCAGAGTTTAGAATCCATGCTCATACCAAGGCTCCATATTCTTTATAAGAGAACATTTTCAGCCAGTAGAAAATCCAAAATATTGCATAGAAAAAAGTCATATAAGATGAAGTTAAAAAGGTAGAGTGGTATCAGATGTTGAGAGCCCAAAGATTGTCATTAAGGTTCAAGATTAAGTATTTTTCAAATTTTCTTTTAAACTGTAAAAATGAATTCTTTATTCTTTTTTTTTAATTTAACAGGGGACCTGAAGATCTTCTTACCATAGAGATGTGCAGGGATTAACCAGCCCACAGTGATAGGAAGTAGAAACCATAGAGACAGGAAGGAGAAACCATAGAGACAAGAAGGAGGAACAATAAATACAGGAAGTGATGTAGGAAAGGGTATAAAAGGGGCAAGCATGAGTTGATCAGTGGGTCAATTGCTCAAAGTTAGGGCTGGCAATTGAAGGGAAGTTGGCTGCTGGGAATTTGGTGGGTTGGTGGTTGTCATTTAGTTGCTGTAATATAAAGGCAGGCCTGAGTTTACTGAGAGGGCTTTTTGGCTTTAGCCTTTTTGGTATTTGGTTTTGGCTGTTAGGTTTTTTTTTTTCTTTCTTGAACTTTTTTTTGGAAGGTGGCTGGTCCTCTTTGACAGACCTAATTAGGGCTGGATTAAACAATGATTGGGTTGGTTTTGATTAGGATGGATTCAGTTGGAACTTTGTGGGGTGGTTGTTACTTATAGGTAGATTTAGGAAGTTTTAGGTAGTAATTATGGGTAGTTATAGGATAACTAGTATAGACAGGAAATTTTATTTCTCTACCTCTTTTCTATACTTCTCTCCTTTTCTATATTCATTTTACTATAGTCTTTACTGTCTCTATTTTAATTAAACTGAATTGTTAATTGTTAAAAGATGCTCTCTTATTTTGTCAAACTAATTTAATCCTTACATTTAATTGGCAAGCCAGCTAGGAGATGAACCCTCAATCTTCTGATCATTTTCCCTACTTTTTACTGAAACTATCCATAAGTCAAGCTCCTAGCAGTTAATTAGTTAAAGCTGTTGATCCTTTATGTTAAACAGTGTCATATACTGACAGAAAGTGGAACTGTAAACAAAATTAACAATTAGATTGATTAACCGTGATTCTGAGTAGCCTAATTTCAAATTGTGATGCTATTTCTTGTCTATTTAAAATGGCTTATTATCCAACAAAATATTACACAGTTGGCTTTACATAGAACTTTTTCTAGCCATATTTATAGTGATAGGAGGCTTGACATTTTGCTTATTCCACCTTAGGAAGAAACAGAATAATAGTTTTGCTTAACTAAAAGCTCACCTTGAAGAAAAACTAGAAAATAATTCAAGTAACCTTGAAAAGAACCTGGAGGAGTATCTGAGGGATCTAAAGGAAAATAACTTGAGTCATCTTAAGAAGCTGGAGAATAGTTTGGGGGATATCAAGACATATAAAAAGCATTGAAAAAAGCTTGATAAATCTCCAGAGTAAAAAGAGAAATTTATCTCTCAACACTCCATCATCATTAGAGCCAACTCAGTCTCTCCATGTAATTCTGCTCATACTAAAATCACCTCAACTTCTTCCCGTCCTGTTCTAACTATCTCTAAACCAACCCTACATACTATCAGCAGCCAACTTCCTCACTATTGCCAGCCCTAACTGTCAGCAACTGAAGTGGGCAAATAAATACAAATACACACAGGGGTTCTTTTGTGGGGAAAGAGACAGGAAAGAATGAAGGGTGAAGATGTATAACTATCTTAAACAAATGCAAAAGGGGCTTTGACAATGTGAGTGAATGGCAATTGGAATCCAACTGCCACTTAGACTAAATCAGCCAGGAATATCTTACTTCTACAGGGAAAGTCACAACAGGAATAAAAAACACTTTTAAATAATGACTTTAAAGGGTAAGTGCAGTAGAGAGAGGTAACCCTAACCTAGTTATCTAAGGACAAACTCAGGAACTGGGAGTTGGGTCAGGATCAACATTAATTTAACTCAGGCTGCCTGGATTAGCCAAAAAGGCTGGAATGTGAATGGGTGTATCACAGCTTGAATTCACTTCTGTTCCCACGATGATCCAGCACAGGTCCTCAGCAAATTAATCCAAAAGGGTAAAAACAAGGAGCTTGAATCAGCTTGGGATGTCCACCATCCAAGTCTGATCCTCCTGCTCAACTTGAATTTCTCACAGACAGGCATTTCTTCTGGGAGACAAATCCCCTCTCTCCTGGGCTCTTCACTGGAGACAGTTTTCAGCATCCAATTGCTCTCTCAGCCATAACAAAGTCTCTTAGGAAATCACTGCCTTCCTTGCCACAATTCCATCCTTGGATCCTTCAGATCTTATCTGACAGCCTGACAGCCTGCATGCTAATTTCACTAAATATCTATACTCTTCCTCATAAAACAACTTACCCACTGACCAACTCACACTGGCCCCCTTTTATTCCCTTCTCCTATCTCACTTCCTGTATCTATGGTTCCTCCTTCCTGACTCTCTGATTTCTCTTTCCTGTCTCTATGGTTTCTATTTCATGTTACTGTGGGCTGGTTAATCCCTGCACATCTCTATGGTCCCCTCCAGGTCCCCTGTTAAATTAAAAAAAAAAAAGAATAATTTCTTTTAATAAAATTGATATCAGTATCTTATACTTGAGCTCAGGGACCATGATTTTCCCTTTCTTGATAAATAGTAAATATTTAATAAATGCATCATAACCTCTTAGGATTATAGAATCAAACCTAAAAAGGACCTCAAGAGGCCATTTAGTCCAACCTAATAACCTCTTTATTTAATAGACAAGGAAACTGAAATCATCAATGTCACCTTGGGATTAAGGAAAGGAGCTAGATTTTCCACCCAAGTCTTCTAACACAAAGTCCAAATTGCTTTTTACTACACTACAGGTATCTCCATTATACCACATTATGTTTAGGATCTGCCACTGAATCTCCTCAGTCTCACACCTCATAGATAATCAGGTACCTGAAAAGGAATCCTGGGCCCATGAGGATATGGAAAATGAATTTTTTTTCTTGAACTAGAACCTAGGACCACAACCAAGAACAGGATACTCTCATCATCATGACATTAGGGCCAGGAAGAGTAGCCAACGGATGCTATGGAGTTTTGAGATCCCTGGGAAGGCAATTCCATCCATATACAGGCTGAGGAGGGACCTGGTGAACATAACAGTGACAACAGGCTTTACTCTTCTTGTTGAGCTCTATAGGAACAGGTGCCAGGGCACCTGCTCCAAAACAGGTGGAGCTCTAGTTTATGCTCATTTGTCCTCAGGTGCCATGCAGGGGTGATTGGTTGTTTACAAATCCTAAGAGAAGGTTGAAGCTCTCAGTTGCCAGACAGCAGTTCAGATGTGCTGGCTGACTCAGGACCAGAGACAGCTCCTGGCTCCTGTCAGCTCTTTTTACTCTCTTCTGTCAACTTCAGTCTATTTTAGACTGTCTTTATACTGCAGTCAAGTGGGAGAGAGAAGTACTGGAAGTCAGCTGAAGTAGATGATGGGTGATTACAGTTTTTAAATGTCATGTTTTTCTTTTCTTTTCTTTTCTTTTCCTTTTTTGGCACTTTATCCCAGTGGTTCCAAGAAGTTTCTTGAGGACAACAAAGTAATTCCCCTTTCCCATCATTATGGAAAAGAGTAGGGGTATAGGGCTATTGATTGAGAACCAGAAGGGAACTTTAAGACCATTTAGTCTTTCTTTTACAATGGAAAAATAGTGGAATAACTTGCCCAAGGTCACATAGGTAGTAAGTGACAGAATAGAGTTTTAAATCTCTTTACTCTGAATGTAAAGAATCCTGGATCCAGAGTCAGAGGACCTGAAATAAAACTCCAGCTTGTTAATTAACTGTGAGCTTGGGCAGGTCATACATATGATCTCAAAGCATTTTAGTTTCCTCTGCTATAAAAGACAAACTTGGATTAGGTGACCTTTACAATTCCTTAGAGCTCCACATCCATGATCCTCTAAACTGAGGCAAGGTATTTGGTATTCCTAATTTCATCTCTCTTTGCTCACACTCTATAAAGGGGAGCCAGTCAGAGGCCAAATTAGCCTTTAAAAAAAGCTTTGTACTAGACCATATGCCCTTGGATCTGCTCCAATTTAGTCCTGTACCAATGGGATATAAACATCCAGATGAGGAAGGAACAGAATATTTCATCATTCACATATTTACTAATATGAGCCTTTGCTAATGCCAAACCTGCTGATGTTTGGAGTTATTAAAAAAAAAAAAAGAACAATTATATCGAGTATAATATCATCTCATTCAATGAGCTGCCATGAGGACTAGAGATCAGATTAATTTTCTTTGTTTACTGAGGACAAAACTAGGAGCAGTGAGAGGATAGGTTACAGAATACCTTCCTAACAATAAGAACCATCACAGAGTGAAATTGGCTGCCTCCCTTACAAAGAGGGTTCCTAACAAAGAGAGGGAGTGGCTAGAAGCTAGATCACTTCTCAAGGACAGTCCAGAAATGCATCTTTCTCAATTAGGTAGAAGTGGAATAAATGACTTTTGTGGTCTCTTCCAACTCTTAGCTTCTATGATTATGGCTCCAAATCCAGCTTCCCTGCCCCTCTGTCACAATGCTTTTTATCCTACTCACTTGTGCATGAGTAGTACAGTTGAGCCCAGCCTGGAGAGATATATCAATACCTGTTGTTCAGAAAGATCTAAGATTTTTTTCTCTGACAAAGTCAGTGAACTATACAGTGAGGATAACTTCTTAGAATTTATTTCTTATTCATTTTTCCCTAACCTGACAACAATCTGATTGTATTTTCTTTGTGTGAAACATTTTGACTCTTACTAAAACCCAGATTATAGACTTTAAAAGGCTACTTCTTGATTCTGAATATAATTATCTAAAATTGTTCAGTCTTTGTATGTCTGTACTGACCTAGAATATGCACTGGGGGTGTGCTTTTCATGGGCAAGAAAAGATTGAAATCATTCACCACAGAAAACATTCATAGAGTGTGCTCTATGCGCAGGCTCCTTCATAATACAACAGAATTTGAGCATGACAAAAACATTTCACTGAGCAAAAGTGACAATAGCAGCCAATGTATATACATGGTACTTTAACACTTACAATATGTAATGACCCCGTGAGTGTTAGTTTAATGATTATTATTTAATTTTTAATTAATTTAATTAATAAAATAATGATTATTATTTAATGATTATTATTATAATTTTACATATAAGGATACTGAGACTTACAGAGGTGGAATAATCTAATCATAAAAAACAAAAACAAAAACAAAAACTAGCATGTTGGGAGAGAGCTTTGAAAGAACTTCAGTTCCTTGATTCCAACATGATTTTCACTGTAATGCTATCTCTGAGTTTATAATTAAAGAGTTGCTCCTCAACTGGGTGACTCAGTAGATTGAGAGAGAGGCCTAGAGGCAGGAGGAACTGAGTTCAAATGTAAACTCAGATGTGTTCTAGCTGTGTGACCCTGGGCAGGTCATTTAACCTCCATTGCCTAGCCTTTACCACTCTTCTGCCTTGGAACCAATACATAGGATTGACTTTCAGATGGAAAGTAAGGGTTTAAAAAAAGTTCTCCCTCTAGCAGGGGAAATAGATTTACATAAATCACACCACTATTTATCACTAATTTGTACCAGTAGACTATAAGTCCTATAGATGGCTGGAGGTTGAAGAGACCATTTCCAGTAGGAGTGAAAGGAGGAGGCTTCCAAAATAAAATGTAACCACTATCCAGGAGGAAAACTGAGACTGATATTCATAGTTCTGCCACAACCATCTGCTACTGATGGGCAAGTAAATTCAAGAGTCATTGGAATACCAAGCTTCCAACATCACCACCACTGGCCCTATTTCCAATCCAACACAGAGGAGTAAGATTTTTTTAGATTTGACCTAGCAACTACATCAGCAGATCATAGTCATTCACATTCTTAGAAGCAGCCACAACTAAAAATCTCCAAATGAATGTTTTCCCCACAAAGTCCTTTGCGCCAAAAAGTATTTCAGAACCTTTATGGTTTTATTCATTGTGTAAGATTGAAATCAATGTCCAGTAACTCCAACTATTATATTTTATAAGATTTATTAATAATCACTTGAAGTAGAGGAACTAAAAAGAACAAGAATAAAAGCTTGAGTAAAGAAAAATTTTCCCAACTGCTTAGCAGGGGAAGAGCCCATGAGGGTGGAGTTACAAAACTTAATCTCTGAAATGTAAGGACATAACAGTGGGATTCTGGGAAATGGAGTCCTTGAGTACAAAATTCTAATTACACAATTGGAATGACACTAAAGAGAATGCATTAACATCTGCCTTGCCACTGAACCTCAAGTATCCCTGGGCCTTTCCAAAATGTTCTACAGTGAAAATTTCCCATATGTGTTCTCAACCCCAGTTTGAAAACAGTCTTTACTTTTCTTTCTGAATCTCCAGTACATAGATTTGCCCATATTGAGCAGTTAATAAATGTAATTTTGTTCATTTGTTCATTTAATGTAAACTAGCTTATATAACCCACCAACTTCTGTGTGCTTCAATTTCTGAGATTTTAAAATGAGACTTTATCCAGGTACAATTTAGCACAGATGAGCTTTTGATATTCCTTCCAACTCTGGGATTCTGTGAATTTGATTCCTTTGTTCAGTTTGAGTACAAGGAAAGTGTTGCTGCAATAATCCTGAATGGGGGTAAGGGAATGCTTGTGAAGAGAACTGAGTTCTAGCCCCAGCCCTGCCACTAAGTAGCTGGAAGAGCAGCTTCCTCTCCTCACTCACCTCATGTATAAAATGAAGGTATTGGATTATAATGATCTCTAAGGATTCTTTCAACTCTACAATTCTACTCACAACTATGAATGCCATGCCTTTGGCTGCATGCATAATGTATTATTCTCAATGCATGAAAGGTAGAGCAGCTGGTTTAAAATTAGATTAAGTTAGTTTTGCTTGGTCACAAACCTGAGAAAGTATCTTACTCTTTTAAAGCCTCAATTTCCTCATCTGTATAATGGTGTCATAGGGTCATAATACTTTTCACTTCCACAGGGAGTGTTGTTGTAAAGAAAATGGTTTGTCACCAGTGAACTACTCTTGATAGAAGCATAAGTTTCCGCGAACCCGGAGAAGCCACATGGCATAATAGCTAGAAGTTCAATTCTTAGGTGGTAGGAAGATGCCTCTATCATGTACCAAAACAGATATGTGATTCTAAGCAAGTCATCAAATCTTTCAGTCCTCAGGGCACTTGTCTAAGATAGAGTTTCCCAATCTTTTTTCAGTCCCTCTTTCCCTTAGCTTCCTGTGTCCCTTACTGTAAAAGGAAATACATTTTGCAGTTTGCCATGCAAATGTTCATAAGAAAATATATTACTCTTATAAAAATTATTAAAATGTTTTACTTTCATTTAACGTTTTAAGGTTTTCAAAGCACATTACAGATGGTCCCCAATTTGATGGATAAAACCATTTCTAATATCATAAATTTTCTAAATTTCATCAGACTACAGTCAAATAAATGAGTAAGAAACCTGATTCTCTTTCTTATCACCAGTATTTTGTTCTGAGTAAAATTTTTGAAAGTGATTGTACATAACCTAATCTTTCAGTTTGGTTCTTGCTTTGAATTTGATGGAGAACATAACTGATAATTGTTATTCATAGATACATTGTTGTGAATTTAATTAGTCATGTGAATCCATTTAATTTAAATTGGATGTGCTCTTCCAAAAAATGTATAACTCTTTTGACTTAAATTTAGTTTGAAATTTCTAGTTATCAAAATAATTTAGTTTATCTTTCACTGTACCATTGTTGCTGATTTTTTTCCCTTACTCATTGAGGGGGTAAAGGTTTCCTCATTTGGTTTAGGTCAGTAGAAAGTATTCCTTTAATTGTCTTTTTCAATTTTTTTGAGGTACCAAAACATTTGCATCCTTTCTCACACTGCTTCCTCTTCCCCCTCCTTCTCACTGTTCTCTCTCCAATCCACATTTTTATACAAACTAACACTATTACTTTTGAAATATTTGAATGATAGCATTGCTAACAAATGTTCCCTGTTCTCCATGACGGGCTGCTTGTGTCCTCTGATGCCTGTGTCTGCCAGTTTGGGAACCCTTACTCGAAAAAGATAAATTAATTAGCAGGATGGTTTCAGAAAAACCTGGGAAGTCATACAAACTGATGCAAAGGAAAGTGAGCAGAAATAGAAGACCTTTGTATACAGGAAGAGCAATATTGCACAAAATTATTAACTGAATCTGTTCTCAGCAGTATAATGATCCAAGACAGTTCCCAGAGGATTTATGATGAAAAATGGTATGCAATTTTCTAGGAAGAATTAGTGGTCTGAATTTAGATTGAAGCATTCTTTTTAAAAATATCTTTATTTCTCTTCATATTTTCATGGTCTGTTTTATCTTTTACAACATGGCTAATATGGAAATATGTTTATCATGACTGTATATGTATAGTCAATATCAAATTGCTTGCCTTATTAAAGAGGAGTAAGAAGAAGGAAGGAAAGAATTTGGACCTTTAAATTTACAAAAATGGTAAAATTGTTTTTAAATGTAATTGAAAAAGAATAAAATTTTTAAAATAATAAAAATAAAATTGATACATGATATAAATATATGTCTGTGTACATACATACACACACATACACACACATACACAATACCAGTGTGCTATCTGCAGCAGAGGAAGGAGTTTTCACACTGGGAATTCCCTACTCTAATGAAAGCATAAGTTATAAATAAACAAAAATGGCAGTGTCATTCACACGTTTTCAGCAAAATAAGACTTATACTTGTTTTTTCCTTCCACTTTCTCCATGCAAAATAAGAACCCACTGACATATTTTCTCTTGATATTTTTAGTTTGTTGGATCCCTTTGGCAGTCAGTTTATTAAATGCATAAAATAAAATACTTATTTTATTATCTCAATATTATAAGACAAAGTTATCAAAATATTTCTTTTTTCTTTTTTTTTCATTTTTAACATTTATTAATAATCATTTTTAACCTGTTTACATGCTTCATACACCTACTTTCCCCTTCCCCCCCCCATTCCCCCCACCCATGGCCGAAGCACATTTCCACTGGTTGTAACTTGTGTCCTTGTTCAGGGCCTATTTCCATATTGTTGTTAGTTGCATTGGTGTGGTCGTTTTGAGTCTACATCCCCAATCATGTCCACCTCAACCCATGCGTTCAAGCAATTGATTATCTTCTATGTTTCCTCTCCTGCAGTTCTTCCTCTGAATGTGGGTAGCATCTTTACCATAAATCCCTCAGAGCTGTCTTGTGTCATTGTATTGCTGCTGGTACAGAAGCCCATTACATTCAATTTTACCACAGTATATCAGTCTCTGTGTACAATGTTCTTCTGGCTCTGCTCCTTTCACTCTGCATCACTTCCTGGAGGTCTCTCCAATTTGCATGGAATTCCTCCAGCTTATTATTCCTTTTAGCACAATAGTATTCCATCACCCGCATATACCACAATTTGTTCAGCCATTCCCCAATTGAAGGACATCCCCTCATTTTCCAGTTTTTTGCCAATACAAAAAGCGCAGCTATAAATATTTTCGTACAAGTCTGTTTATCTATGATCTCTTTGGGGTACAAACCCAGCAATGGTATGGCTGGATCAAAGGGCAGGCAGTCTTTTATAGCCCTTTGGGCATAGTTCCAAATTGCCAGCCAGAATGGCCGGATCATTTCACAACTCCACCAGCAATGCATTAATGTCCCAATTTTGCCACATCCCCTCCAGCATTCATTACTCTCCCCTTCTTTCATTTTAGCCAATCTGCTAGGTGTGAGGTGATACCTCAGAGTTGTTTTGATTTGCATTTCTTTAATTATTAGAGATTTAGAACAAAATATTTCTTAAATCAACTTCATGAGCCCTAGGTTAAGAAACCTTCTCTAGAAGTAGTTCATTTCAGTTCTAAATGTTCTTTCTCCAGGAAATATCAGAAATTCAATACCATTTTCAGGTTGATAATGGATCTCAGAATTGGTTAACACATATCTCCCCAATGTTGTAATGCATTCAGTGTTTTTTTTGCATTGCAAAACTGTTGCTAGGGTCTTGCCTTTTTAAAAAAGTGACTAAAAATGCACAGGAAATTAAAACATGATTCAGTCACGATGAGGTAATGCTCAGTTCTTGCCCAAATTGGTAAAATAAGGAAATTCTAATTAAGATTGCAGCTTTTCTCTTAAGATAAAGTGAGATAATAAAATAACATATACCAATTCTAAACTATTTTATTTTTTGAAAAATCAGGATCTGGTTCTAGTAACTCTTTATGAATTATATTGTTTGTAACACAATTAACCTAAGCCCTTTCACCTTCTTTGGTGGCAGACCCATTAAGTGAGAGCTAAGTTTGAAGTAATTTTCCAGAGGCTCCAGAGTACCCTCATACATCCAGGAATCAATCATGTTTACTATAATACATCCACTATTGAATACAATAATGAACAGAGAAGAGAGAGAAACAGTGTTAATGAAGATTTTTCTCATTTATCTCCATTTCCATCAATATCACTCTAAGAGTAGCTAAAAAAGATGATAGAGTCTTACCCAGAACAATGTTAAGAGTACTGGCTCCATTGCTGGAGGAAGTGAATTCAAATCTAACTTGTGAGAACTTCCACAAGTCCTTTAATCTCTCTGGGCCTAAATTTCTTCATTTCTTCATTTCTTCAAAATACATATTTTGGTCTAGCTTGTTTTTTATAATTCCTTCCAATTCTAGATCATTGGTCTGGTTTAACCCACTCTTATTACAGATCAGAAAACTCATGTCCAGAAAAGAGAAGTGATTTGGGTAGGAAATAGCAGACAGATAACAAACTAAGGTCCCTGACTCTAGTTTCACTGTTTGTAATGCTACAACAGATTGCCTCCATTTCTTCTTTCTCCAAAACCATATGGCCCTAAAAAGAACATATAGAGGGTGTTCCCAAAGTCTTATTGCAGTTTTAAGCAAAAGTTCTGGGGCATTCTATCAGTCAATCTATATTAACACCTACTATGCCCCAGGTTCAGTGGCAAGGGCTAAGAATACAAAACAACAACAACAAAAGGCAAAAGACAGCCTCTGCCCTCAAAAAGCTTACCCACTAACAAGAGGAGACAATAAGCAAAAAAATAGATACAACCAAGCTATATGCTGAATAATAAGGAAGTAATTAGCACAGGGAAAGTGATTGAATTGAGAGGGTTTTGAGAAAAGCTTCTTATAAAGGATGAAATTTTAGCTGGGACTTAAAGGAAAGCAAGGAAACAATAGGTAGTGATGAGGAAGGAGAGCATTCCTGGCATGGAGAATAGCTAGAGAAAATGTCCAGAGGCAAGAGATAGTGTCTTATTCATTGAATAGTGAGGAAGCCAGTGTCACCAGATGGCAGAGTATAAGATGGGGAGGAAGATATAAGAAGACTGAAGAGAAGGAAAGGACTATGCTTTGCAAAGTTTTGAATTCCAAACAGAAGATTGTCTATTTTATCCAGGAAGAGATAGGAAGCCACTTCACTTCATTGGGACCTTTGCTTTAAGAAAATCACTTTGGTGGCTGAATAGAAAATGGATTGGAGTGCAGAGAAAGTTGAGGTAGAAAGACCCATATGAGCAATATTCAGGAATGATGTGATAAGGGTCTTTACTCAAGCTGGGGAAGCATCAAAAGAAAGGAGAGAATTTCAGAAATGTTAAAGGTTTTCAGATAATATATGGGGATTAAGATACAATGAGGGATTAACAATGACTTTTGGATTACAAGTCTGGGAGCCTGGGAAGATGTTGCTTTCCATAAAATCAGGGAAGATAGATTAGAGGAACCAGGAGGGGAAAGATAATGAGGTTTTGGGGAGGGGCATAGGAAGTTTAAGATGTCTGGAAGGTAGGTTACAATGTGAGATTGGAGGCCAGCAGAATTTTTGGTTTGGGGCATGATTGGTAGATTTGATAATCTTTGGTATATAGATGGTAATTAATGTATGGAGCTGATAAGATCATTAAGTGAAGAAGTATAGGAGAAAGAGGTGAGGACTCAGGACTGAACTTTATCTGTCCCTTTGTCTGTCTATCTATCTATCTATCTATCTATCTATCTATCTATCTATCTATCTATGTGTGTGTGTATATATATATTATAGACATTCTGATTCTCCACATGAATTTCAAGTTCCTACCTGCTGGATTCCATCTTCAAATTTTATTTGTATCTTTCACCCCTTGCACAATATTGAGCTCATGTGAAGGTCCCCCTAATCGTAGCAATTTATGATCAAAACTTCTTGAAACCTATCTGGGGCCTTTTCACTTTTACAGTCTGTTTATGAAAGTTTTGAACTCTGGAGAACTAGATACAAATGTTATCTCTGACACATTTTAGCTGTGTGATCAACAGGCAAGTCACTTCCCATTTGAAAGCTTCAAATTCCTTTGATAAAAATGGGGATCCTAATAATCACATCCCATTTGTAACACATAGTAGCTGAGTGATTGGGAAAATCTGTTTTCAGCCCACCTTTTAACACTATAAGTTGAGGTGTAGGTACTGATCTGATATTGGTAAGAGTTCCTTCCTGGAAGCTTCCAATTCTAATTTAAAAAGCAAACCAAATAAATGAATGAATAAATAATAAACATTTATAAGGTGCTTTACGGTTGGCAAGCACTTTACAAATGTTATCTTGTCTGGTTATAATACTTGCTGTGCTTAGCTCACAGATCTATTGTGATAAAAACATTTTTCAAACTTGAAAACAGTTTAGAAATATAAACATGTGTCATTATCAACACTTTTATTACTTAGATGGCCAATCAGGGTTGAGAACAATTTTTCTTTTAATATAACTTTTTCTCCATCTGAACTCTCTGCTTTTCTGAAAATGCATCACTAAAGTTCTCAGCAGGGCATATGAATAACAAAACCCATTCCTAATTATCCTTGTGGGATACTGCAAGCTGATTATCTGGGCACAGTTTTTATGTAAAGAAAGAAAGAAGAATATCATGCTATCAATGAATCATCTTTATTCAAATCATTCATGCAAGATAAAGTGAAGGGGTTCACAATTTAAACAGTAAATTCAGAAACTCCTTTAAAAAAACTATGTAATATGTTAGTCAGCAATGACTGTTGTGTATTTGACCTTTGAATTTCTTGGATGTTTTTATCAAAAGATACTCACCTAAGCCATTGGTTTCTATTCTTTCTTTCAGGTTGACACTAGACATTAATTAGGCAAAACCTCTTCCTGTGTGTGTGTGTGTGTGTGTGTGTGTGTGTGTGTGTGTGTATAAACACTGTGTATATATATATGTATATATACTATATATGAGCATATATATAAAAACATTCACATATGTATGTCCATATGTGTATATCTACGTATTACGTATATGTGCATATTATATATTTGTTGGATATTCTGTATTTAGATGAAGTAGGGTGATGCCTTACTTGGGAAGGAAGGGCCCAATTAGCATCATGGAATTAGGATCCCAAGTAGGCAGACAGATATAAACCCAAAAGACAGACTGTACTTATATCAAGGTGTCTTCTGGACCCTAAGGTCCACTAAGAATGGGCAAGAAGACCAGCTGCTGGTCAAAGATCAGATGTGGGGAATATGTATGAAACTGGCAAGACAAACTGCAAAGAGTACAATGAGTAGCTTATCCAAATTAATTTGATTCCTAAAGCCCTGATCTTCTTATTGGGGTAGATTGGGTCCCCTTCTCCTGAAAGGTATAGCATGGGCCTGAAAAACTGAAAATTGTCAAGAACAGGGTCCTCTATGTCTTCTTTCAATTCAGCTACCTTCAAATAGCCCCAAGTAATTTAAATAGGTTTCTGTTTGTACATCTAATTACCTAGAACGAATTTTCGGTTGGTGAATGAGAAAGTCCCAAAGAGAATTATTGGAAATGCAATGCAGTTGCTAAATTAACAGTCAACTCTGGGATTGCAAGAAAATTATTCTTTACTATCTGCAGATGATCAATTTTAGAAGAACCAGAACAGAGTCAAATATATAATAATAAAACAATGCTAACTATATTTCAATCCTTTTGACTCAGAAAGGCCATGTGAAATATGGAGAAGACTGCAATACTTAAAGTCAGAAAACTGGGTTTAAATCTTGGTTTTGCTATTTAATGACTTTGTGTCTTTAATCTCTTTAAAACTTGATTTCCTCGTCTTTAAAGATTTTGTTGTTGTTGTTGTTCAGAATTTAACAAACACTAGCCAATCATTTTAAAGAAATGAGTAGAGAAAGAAAATTGTCCATGAAGCCATGAATCTCTATTATTTTGTTTTTTTTTAAATGCAGTATATGATTAATTTAAAATGTCACTTGCAAATCTATTCTGCTTGTCTCTTTCCCTATGAACCTCCTGTTATTTTTTGTGCATTTGCAAGTGCTTCATTGCATTCTTATCTTTTTTTTAATCTCTGTCTCTACTTCCTATTCTCCTTCCCCTTAATTATATTCACATACCTATAAACACACACATACATGCTCAAAATCACACATATGTATACATAACACAAGTGGCCACACATGTGTGCCTAGCTACATATATGTCAATATATGTTTACATATGTACCTATGCTTTCTCCTTGTAATCAGTAAGTGTAGTTATACAAAAGAAATACACATATTAGCCATGTCTGAAAATTCAGATCTTATTCTGCACCTTCATTCAAAAAACACTTATTAAGTGCCTATGTTATATCAACACTGAGGTTCCAAAGAGAGGAACAACATGTGAATGTTTGCTGCTTCTATAGAGAAATACAATCAATGCACAAGCAATCTCAGTAGGCATCTAGGCGATAAGTGGAATGCTAGAATGGGTATTGGGAAGACCTGAATTCAAGGGCTGCCTCAGAGATCTTAAAGAGATGTATCCTCCCAAGTAAGTCATTGATTTTCCCTCAGCTTTAGGCTACTCATTTGCAAAATGGGGATAATAAATAGGCTCTACTCCAAGAATTATAGTGAGAATCAAATATGAAGGGAAAAATCAATGTGATTTGCTCATCTTAAAGCACTGTATAAATGCTAGCTTTTATTATTGTCATTATATCTAAAGGTAGAAAAAATTACTTTATAAGTCTGGAATCTTAGACTTCTTGAAAGTTTGCAAAAGCATTATACGTACCTTTCCTTACATGAGCCTCAGGTATCCTGTTATGTAGGTAACACGGGTTACTGAGTCTCAGACAGGTTCTGGGTTGTGTATTCATCTAAGAACTGTCAATTTTATCGTTCTAAACCCAGCACTAATCTATAATCTACCTTTTGGAAGATAAAATATGTTGCAATGTCTTAGAAAGGAAAAACGGTATCCTAATCATGTTCAAAAATAACCTGAGGGAATAGTTGGATGATATTTGAGGTGGGTCTTAACTCTTCATTTCCAGCAGGTGGAGTTGGGGGGTGAGGTTGGAAGGCTTGTATTCTGGGTACAGAGAGCATCTAAGCAATACAGGCATATCAGAAAGCCTGAGCTATGGAAATGAAACAGTAAATGTCCCTGCTTAAAGTATGAAGTACATAATTGGATATGCAGGACATAAGATTCAGCAAAGAAAGTGATTCCTGATTTGGGAGAGATTTGAATACCATCCAAAAAAATCTTACTTATTTGAGACCACCCAGTCAATATAATTCCAGATACCCCAGCTTAGAAGTAGGTCTGGATCTCAAAGTAGCATTGAACATCCAAAACTCCTTCCAGCTTCTGGCCTATGATTCCATGACCCTATAATTTACTGGGAGGAATAAGACAAACCCATCTTCATAAGATGATGATGATAAAATGATAAGAAATGAACAAAACAACAACATAAATGAAGTATTTAGTTTACTCTGAAGCAATCATGTATACTTATCAAAGGCATGAAAAATGTATTAAAACCCTATCCCCCTGCCCAGTGATTTATATTCATCCAAATTGATTGCTTTGCAATACCCTTTTTTGTATAATTGCTCCTGAGTGCACTTAAAAGCTGATTATAGTTATACAAAGTTTTTAGAAACTCATCTGTTGCCCGAGGCACCCTGCAGCTGTGGAGAGCTGAGGGGACACAGAAGTGAGGCTTGGTTGGGTGTGATGTGTTGGTTTTCATTGTACAATGAAATGAGGTTAGCATGCCCAGGGGGCTCATACTTTGTATGAAGAATTAAAGAAGTGAGATTCATGGACTTCAGTTATGGCCAATAGGTCCCAAACCTCTTTCTGCCATTTATGGTTTAATTCCTTCAGGTCCCAGAGAGGAATCTGGAAATACCATGGGAGTTAAAAGAACCAGAAACAAAGTGGGGGTGATAGCTGAAGTGTGATTTCAGTTTCTTCTGATCTATTAAGCAGCAATGATGTTTAGAAGTCAGCTTTTCTGAATTGAATGAGGTAAGAGGGATGGAATTCAGGGCTAGTTGTACTTCTTCCTTCCTTCCTCCCTCCCTCCCTTCTTCCTTCCTACTTTCCTTCTTTTGTTCCTTCCTTCCTTCCTTCCTTCCTTCCTTCCTTCCTTCCTTCCTTCCTTCCTTCCTTCCTTCCTTCCTTCCTCTGGATGTCTAATGGTTGACACACATAGTCAGCCAGCCAGCTTGGTGGAAGCCATTCAACACAATGAGGTGTACTTCTTTGTCTCCCCC
>NC_058132.1:109577702-109596115 GCF_016433145.1 Gracilinanus agilis | reverse complement strand
TTCTTTCTTTCTTTCTTTCTTTCTTTCTTTCTTTCTTTCTTTCTTTCTTTCTTTCTTTCTTTCTTTCTTTCTTTCTTTCTTTCTTTCTTTCTTTCCCCCTTTCATCCACTCCGCAATAGAGAAAGCATCCTATGGAAAAAAAAGAAAAATGTGTGTGTGTGTGTGTGTGTGTGTGTACGTACACATACATAAACACATACTTTGTCTTGCTAGTTTTTTCTTTATCAATTCTTTCTCTGGAAGTCGGAATACATAAATTATCCTTCAAATAATATATCTTTGCTACATATAATCTCTTGTTTCTGCTCATTTAACTCTTCATTATGTCTTGGAGGTCTTTCTATGTTTTTTTTAGGACAAGTAGGTAGCTCAATGAATAGATACTCAGGCCTGGAGCTAGAAGGTCCTGGATACCCTGGGCAAGTCACTTAACTCCAATTACTTCACCTTTACCCATCTTCTGCCTTGGAACTGATGTTTAGCATCAATTCTAAGATAGAAATTGAGGGTTTAAAAACATTCATTCACTTGTTTGTCATTTCTTATGGTACAATAATATTCCATCACAGTCATATACCACAACTTGTTTAGCCATTCCCCAGTTGATGCACATCCTCCCCCCCCCCAGTTTCCAGTTCTTTGCCACCACAAAGGGAGATGCTATAAATATTTTCAGAGTATATCTAGTTGTTCTTTAGAATTCACAGCAGTGTCTTCATGGTGAATGCAATAAAGGGTTTGTTTTAACCTATAATTTCTAGGCTGTAAGGAATTCCAACAGAGAAAGGACAACCCTCAAAAGATCCCTTAAAGCAATGGCTTGGTTCCTATGGACTGACTGAGATAGAAAGAGTTCATATTACCTAACCTGTTCACCACAACCTGGAATTACATCAATCAGAAGAGAAATCCCTGGTGCTGGGGACTGAGCATTAGATTGTAGTCTGAGGACTTGGGTACCACCTTCAAAACCTGATAGTTGTGTGACTGTTGATAAGTCACCTAATCTCCTTGAAATATCTCAGTTTCCTCATTTGTGAAATGATGGGATGCAAGCATATGTGACATAGTTAACAGAGGATTGTTTTTGGAATTAGGACGATCTGAGTTCATTTCCTGACTGAAAAATCCTAGCTATGTGACCAGTGATGAGTTATTTAACTCTTATCACTCTCTGACAATTTTAAGACTATTAATACTAAATCATGACTAAGCAGCTAATGTATATTGTAGGATCACAAATTTAGAGATAGAAAGCATCTTATTAAACCAAATCCCTAATTTTACAGGTGGGGAAACTGAGGCTCAGTTTAAGCGACTTGCTTAAGGTTTCACAACAAGAAGGCTTTAGAAACCAGGCCTTTCTTGACTACAAGTCCAGTGCTTTAACTTCTAGGCTATGAGAAGGCATTTTAACAACAGGAGCTCCTGATATGAATTTTTTATAGATGGATTGAAATAATATTTAAAAGGAGTGTATTGGATTTTATGATGTTTAAGCATCACTCTAGCTCTAACTCACATGAGATTAAGATGAACTTCCCTCTTTTTTGACCATTCTTGATCATGGGTTTAAGAGCAGCTAGGCAGACTCATCAAATCTGGCCTCAGACACTTATGAGCTATGTGACACTGGGCAAGTCACTTAACTCTATTTGTCTCAGTTTTCTCATATGTCAAATAAGCTGGAGAAAGAAATGGCAAACCATTTCATTACCTGTGTCAAGAAAATCCCAAATGGGATCATAAAGAGTAAAGACATAAATGGAATGACTGAACAACAATGTCAATCATGGATTGTTCTTCTAGGAATAATGGAAAGAACACAAGATCTGGAGTTATGAAATCTTATTTAAATCTAGTTTCAGAAACTTATAGTTGGTGTAACTCTGGGCAAGTCATTTATCCCCTGAATGCTTCAATTTTCTCATCTATAAAATGAGTTTACTAATAATAGCCCTTACTTCTTAGGCTTACCTTAAGGGTCAATGTGGTAATATTTGTAAAGTTATTTGTAAAGCTTTAAAATTCATATAAATACTAGTTATTATAAAATATCCTGTGTGTCCTCTATATGATATTTAATAAACATTCATTGAATGTTAGATGGACCCCTAATTTGTTAGCAGCAGTAAAAGACTTCAAGAAAGAATTTATTAATAAAGAACTAATTAGTAGTAATGGATTTTAAAAACTACCAAGTACCCTAGAAATGTTAGGTATAATTTTTATCCCCTTCTGAATGCTAAAACCAGCCAGAAGGTTTGAGTTCCCAAAATGGGCATGAAATATTAGGGATTTGGAAATGATGTGAGTTTCTCTCCCACTCAGTTAGGTACCTATTTATGAAATTTGTGTTCCTTTCTTTATACTTTTGCTCTACCATAGTTATCTGTTGAATCACTACCTAGCCTACCTAGCCTTCACCTCAAAATTTAGAATAAAAAAATCACAGCAATAGGGAGAAAAATCACCCTTTGCTTTGGCTTCATCTCCTAATTCACATCCTTCACTATTTTCCTTCTGGAATGAGTTACTTAAGAGCAATTTTTGGACTTGATAATTTATTCCCTTTAAAGTTAGAAGCCAAAGACAAGTGCTAGGAAGATCAGAAAACTATTTGATTGGGAAAAACAGTTTTGACCATATTTGTTCTCTATGTGAAATAATAATGATATCATGTACCTTTGTCAGTATAAATAATTTGCAAGTACAAAAATGAGAATATTTCTTACCTAGAATATTGGATTTACATTAATTCTTAGAGGTCTTTCCAGCTCACATGGAATTCCTCCAATTTATTATTCCTTTGAGCTCAATAGTATTCCATCACCAGCATATACCACAATTTGTTCAGCCAATTGAAGGACGTACCCTCCTTTTCCAGTTTTTTGCCACCACAAAAAGTGCAGCTATAAATATTTTCTTACAAGTCTGTTTATCTATGATCTCTTTGGGGTACAAACCCAACAATGGTATGGCTGGATCAAAGGGCAGGCATTCTTTTATAGCCTTTTGAACATAGTTCCAAATTGCCTTCCAGAATGGTTGGATCAGTTCACAACTCCACCAGCAATGCATTAATGTCCCAATTTTGCCACATCCCCTCCAGCATTCATTACTCTCCCCGGAGTGAAAGGAGCAGAGCCAGAACATTGTACACAGAGACCAATACATTGTGGTAAAATAGAATGTAATGGACTTCTGTATTAGCAGCAATGCAATGACCCAGGACAGTTCTGAGGGATTTATGGTAAAGATGCTACCCACATTCAGAGGAAGGACTGCAGGAGTGGAAACACAAAAGCAACTGCTTGAACACATGGGTTGAGGCAGACATGATTGGGGATGTAGACTCAAATTTACCACACCAATGTTACTATTAACAATTTGGAAATAGGTCTTGATCAAAGACATGTTAAAACCAGTGGAAATGCGCATCGGCTATGGTGGGGGTGGGGGAGGAGGTCAGGGTGTGAAGGGGAAAGTAAGAGCATGAATCATGTAACCATGTTAACTTTTCTAAAAAATAAATATTATTAGATGTTAAAAAAAAGAATATTGGATTTAATGATTAATTCCTTAGAAAAATATTCAGTTCTTAGTGAAGTTATAGGATCATAGGATATTAGAATTAGAAAGGGTCTTTCAGATTCTGACTCAACATTCTCATTTCAAATAAGGAATCTAAGGTTACAGTGAGTAGCATATAGGGTTTTTAACACATTTAAAAATCCCAATCCAAGATGATTTCTTTATTTTATTTTATTTTTTTAAACCCTTAACTTCTGTGTATTGGCTCCTAGGTGGAAGAGTGGTAAGGGTGGGCAATGGGGGTCAAGTGACTTGGCCAGGGTCACACAGCTGAGAAGTGTCTGAGGCCAGATTTGAAGCTAGGACCTCCCATCTCTAGACCAGACTCTCAATCTACTGAGCTACCCAGCTGCCCACTAAGATGATTTCTAATATACCATGGCACCCAAGTGATTTTTTTATACGTGGTTGCACTGTATTTAGAAGTGTATATTGGAGGGGAGAGGAACTAATCCTTAAAAGGCTCAGAGATTAATCTAAGCAGTTTTAATCCTAGGGTCCAAAGGAAGGTTGCAATTCTCTGCTTCTAAAAAATATGCTTTGGTTTCATTATTTTTTTAACAAAATGTTTCTGCACTAACCTTAATGTTATAGAGTAAACATATTTGCCTAAATAGGGATTGAAATCTCACATTTTGAAACCAAGTGTCCATTATTAGTGGCTAGCAAATAACATCCCACCTTTGCCGTGCTTTGTCCAGAAGAACACTGAAGATTAGTTACCATTAAAACGATGTTCCTTTGTTTTATTTTTATTTAGTTATTTTATAAGGTCCCACTGTTATTGTATATGAGTAAGGTTAATTAGCCAGGTTGTCCTTTGGATGCAATTTCAAAGGATACCCAAGAACAAATGTTTTCTTGGGGCTCATTTAATAGGATTCCAAACATTATTTATAAAAATGCCACTGTTTATACCACTAATGTCTGACCAATTCCTAATTTGTTATGATGTGACTGCATGAGTGGAGGGTCAGTTGTAACAGATTGTAAATGTTTGAATTTAGGTCCCTGAAAAAAAAGGTGTTTAGTTTGTCATCTGAGGATGAGATTAGCTAAATTCGGAGGGTTCATTTCTAAATTTCCATAGGGCAGTGAATTTTTTATAGCTATGATAACACTGAAAGACCATTGACCAAGTCACAGAAGAGTTATGGTATTTGGTCTTGGTTGAGATATGCACATCAATGAAATCATGGATTTCTCAAACACATTTAGGGCACTGTGCTTTATGTTAAAAATGCAAAGATGATTAAGGCATGACTGCTCTGCCAAGAAGATATCTTTTTACAGACCTCTATATGACCTAGAAAGGGAGATAAGATATGTACAACAGTAACTAATTCAAATTAGTTTATGATAAATATATAAAAGGGGTATTGAGTAATGTAGGAGATTTAAGCAGAAAGAACAGGTATGTATGTATATTTTTAGAGTGTTTATAAATATATAAATAAGTGGATTCTCTTCTGGGTCTCAGAAGGAAGGGAAAGAAATCAACAGGCAAGGAGAGGGAGGGATTGCCTCCTAGCCTTAAGAGATGATGTGCCAATGTTTCAGAAGTAGAAGAAGGCACCAGACAATACTGAATATTGAAGAACAAAAGTAGTCCAGTTAGGTTGGTATATAGAAAGTTCAAAGGGACATAATTTAAAATATAACTGGAAAGATAGATTGGAAGGGCCTTGAATGCTGGGCTAAGAAATTTAAATTTTGTTCAATAGGCAAGAAGGAGCCTCTGAAGTGGAGCAGAGGAGTAATGTGATTAGAGAATTGCATTGGGAACTCTGTTCTGTCAGCAATATGGATGATGAATTCAAATGTCAAGAGATTAATGACTCCCCTGTGTAAGGTTAAACCATCAGCTTCAGGAGACATAATGGAGTACTCTATCAAAACCACTTTAATTAAAATGCTGTTAATAACACATAAAGACAGTTCCCTGAAGTCATACTTTTTGGGTAGCTTTCTATACTTCCAAAAAAAAAGTTTTGTGACATAAACCACTTTTGATAAGGAGATTTTCACCCCATATCTTATGTTATTTGTAACTTTTCCCACCAATTGTCATCATGATGAAATATTTCATAGTTGCCCTTGGGTACCTAGTACTCAATACAATATTCTAGAAATGATCTGACCATGGATTCTGGATTTTCTTGTCTTCAGTGAAAACCCACTTAATGCAAGAAGTCTTTCCCAGTCCTCCTCAATTCTAGTGTCTTTTCCACCTGAGATAACCTACAATCTGTCTCATATATGTCTTATTTATACATAGTTGTTGACATACTGTCTCCACCATTAGATTGTAATCTTCTAGAGGGCAGGGGTCCCATTTTTACCTTTCTTATATTCCCAGTACTTATCAAGATGCCTGGCATTAATTAATATTTCGTTAATTTCCTTGATTTATCACCTACATAGGCCTTAACACTGTGTGTCTCAATGTATTCCAAGGTCAAATTTGCTTTTTTGCTCTTTGAATTGACACTTCTGAGTTATCAAATCTTCAAAATGCTAAATAAACTGCTATGAAGTAGTGTTTCTCCATCTTGTACTAATGAAATTAAATTTTTATTCTAAATATGAGAATTTATGGTAACCTTAAGATTCAAATTAAAAAAAAACCTATTTTATATTTAAGACTTTTCATGACTTATCAAATTTCTATCTTTCTAGTCCTCTTATACATTACTTCCCTCCACACAGCCAATAATTACGACAAACTACCCTGCTTGCCATTTCTCACACACAGCTCTCTACCTTTTGTCTCTATGCCTTTGTCTTGACTGTCCCTCACATCTAGAGAGGCCAGTAAGCTGTTTGTCCTCACCTACACATCTCAGAAAACCTATGTTCCAACAAAAATTTCCTCACATCATAAAAGTCTTTCATGGCATCTCCAGTTGCCAGTGCCTTCTTATATGGATAGATAGTGAGTTAGAGAAATGGAATCAATAATAAATTAAGAGCCATTCCTCAATTAATTTTAGATCCAAAAATATGAATATGGAAAGAGAGAGAAGAAAGGAAAGAAGGAGGGAAGGAAGGAAGGAAGGAAGAGAGAGAGAGAGAGAGAGAGAGAGAAAGGGAGGGAGGGAGGGAGGAAGGAAGGAAGGAAGGAAGAAAGGAAGGAAGGAAGGAAAAAAGGGGAGGAAAGGAAGGAAAGGAGGAAGNGAGGAAGGAAGGAAGGAAGGAAGGAAGGAAGGAAGGAAGGAAGGAAGGAAGGAAGGAAGAAAGGAAGGAAAGGAAGGAAGGAAGGAAGGAAGAAAGGAAGAAAGGAAGGAAGAAAGAAAGGAAGGAAAAAGAGAGGATGAGAAATGATAAGTAGGTAGGTGGTGATATAGGTACAGAAATAGCTAACAAGCTATATTCATCAAATGTTTCCTTTATGACAAATACTGTACTAAACACTAAGGGCTGTTGTGGGGGAGTAACAAAGAAAATCAAAGATTGTCTTCTAAGCTCTTCAATGCTAATGGAGGAAGACAAAATCTATTTGGAAGGTATATCTTATATATACCTAATTCTTTGCACATAAATATCATGAAAATGTAAATAGTCTCTTTGCCCAAGAGGGCAGGTACCATTTAAAAAAATAAATCGTGTTTTTAAAAGAACTTGGCACATAGAAAGGACTTAATAATGGCATTTAGCTTGAATTTTATTTAAAGGGGACTAATGTTCTGGCTTAGTAAAACCTTTTGTAGGTCTCAAATCTGTCATCCAAAATATTAACTAGAATCTGTAAGTGCAGTAAGCTAGTTATCTATGTTGATATCCAAAACTCTGATAAAATGTTAAACAACAACACATGTTTTAGTTAGGTGCAGAACCTATGGTCACTCTGATAATGACTTTTTTTTTACCAATATCGATATTAATAATTAATTGATTGTAGAAACTGAAAATGAAGTGGAGGGAGTCTTGTCTGTTGGAGGCTGGCTAAATAAATAATGGTAGATGAATATAATAGAAAGTACCTAGTTGTTTGCAAGTTATTTCCACTGTTTGATTATGAAATTTTCAAAGCTTCTTCACTTCCTTTTGCATTCCTTGAGGTCCCCAGATATCCACACAGTGCTTAGTACATATTGGAAATTCCAAAATGGGGTGGCCAGGAAGGAGTATATTCCAGATACTGGGGCAATTAAATATATTGACAACCAAATACTTTTTTTTTTCTTCATGCCCTCTGATTCTCTATCCTCTTGTGGACCCATTCCAGTCTCCTCTTTCTTTGGTTCTATTTCTCTTCTGTAAATTTATTAGAAGCCAGAGTCAAGTCAACAGAATTGACCATGTGGCTACCATTTTTATAGCATTATGTTAAGTGCTGGATATACAAAGAAAGGAAAATCAACATCCCCACATAGCCCTCTCCATTGGTAGAGTATTGGTGTGAGACAATATTCAAACAATTTTGTACGAACAAAGTATTGACAGAATAAACAAGAGATAATCTTAGAAACAAAAAAAATCCTTAAAGGGGGATCAGAAAAGTCTTTTTGAAGAAGGTAAGATTTTAGTTGGAACTTGAAGAAAGTCAGAGAAGTCAGTAGATGGGAATTGCCATTGAAAATCAGAGAGGAATACAGGTATTGTATTGGAACTGCTAGGGTCCCAATATTACTGAATTGCAGAGTATGTAGGAAGGAGTAAGGTATAGGAAGACTGGAAAGAGAGGAAAGGATATTTTAAGAAGGTATTAAAAACACAAGATTTTCTATTTCATTCTGGAGGTAATAGAGAGGTCAGAGAGTTTAACAAACAGGAGGATGACATGATGGGGCCTGTCCTTTATGAATATCAATTTGACAAACCAACAAAGGATGGACTGGAGGAAAGACTTGAGTCAGGAAGAACAATCAGAAAGCTGTTCAATAATGTAGATGTGCAACGATCAGAGCCTGACCCAAAATGGTGGCTATAGCATCATAGAGAAGAAGGAATAACAGAGATCTTCTAGATCTAAAAGCAGTAAGTGGAAGTTTCAAAAAAGCTAATTTAGGTTTGAAGTCAGGGAAGATGTCTTTAGAAATATAACCATTGAAAAAGCTGCTGGTCTGTCTCTAGATGTAGTGAATTCTCCCTCAAGCAAATATTAAATGGCCATTCACCAGAATGGAGTAAAAGGAACTCATGTTCAGGTATAGGTTGATCTGGATCTCTCTGAGGTCCCTTTCATTTCAGAAGTTTTATGGTTCCATAATTTGAAGGAAAAAAGGGCTTCTTCCTTGAAGTCAGGGAACCCAATCTGCGGGTGAGGCATTCGTCAAGTTATATAAACTCCAAAGACCTTAGTTTCCTCATCTATAAAATGAAAGGGTTGGATCAAATGATCTTTTAGGCCTCGCCCATGCCTATATTTGTCATCTTTGACCTCTAAGAACACAGAATTACAGACGTTGAGACCTGACAATGTCTTGTTGATGAATGGTCATGGAGCCTCTTCATGCCTTTGCCTAAAGGAGAGTAAATACATCAATTCTCAAAATAGTCTATTCGACTTTTATGCATCTTTAATTATTACAAAGTTTTTTTCTTGAATTCAAATCCATTGCTCCTGAATCTACATTCTTCATAGAAGAAATGTAATTATAGCCTTTCAATACTTGAAGCCACTTAACATGTCCTCCTTAAGTCTTCCCCAAGCTAAACAAACTTTGTTCCTTCAACTAATTCTCATATGGTAAGAACCTATGATCCTTAAACATCCTGTTGTGCTTTTCTTTATATTCTCTACTGTATCACTTCATTTCCCATGCCCAGAACTGAACACAACACTCTAGATAAAGTGTAATGGGGCTGAGTACAAGACAAACTATTACCCCCTCATTCCTAGAAGATAAAACAAATAAAGAACAATCAAATGATTATATGACAAGAAATCCTTCACTTAAAATAAAAGTACGTAACTTAAGGTGAGAATACTAGTTTAGTCTGAATTCATGTAATCCAGGGCAATTATTCTTATTTATCTTAATGTTAGATTCATCCATATATCAATATTTCTACCAGAAAATAGTCACATTAAAATTCTTGCTTGTACCAAATAACTTATTCATCACTGTACCACTCCCATTTTTTCATGCTCACTAACAGTGATTCAATGGTCATATCTGCCTGTTAATTCAATTCCTCAGGCTGTAGTTTTCCTGAGCAATGCTTAGCACAATATGTGAAACTTTGTGAGGTTTTATTGAATGTTGACTGATTGACTTGAATTCATTAAGGACAGCTAGGTGCTCTCCTACAATATCCTTACTTGTCTTGGGTATCAAGTCTCTATTACTCATTCCATTCCCCTCCCCCTATCATTTCCGGCAATAAGTTCATTTTTTTTCCTGGCAGAAAAGATAGAAGCAAGATAATAATGGATCAGCTTTTACCTTCTTTTTTTGGTTAGAAGATCATCATCCAGAGCCAATCAAAAATCCTACTACTTCTCTGAATCTTCTTCTCCCCACCCATCAACAATGTAGCTTTAAAGGCAAACAGTGTTTTTATTATCAATCTTCCTTCAATAACCTTAGCTCTGACTGTGATTCATAACTCATGCCTGACACTGTATTTACAGGACTATATCACATTCATATTCATTCTTTATTATCTAATCTTGTTTCCATCTTCTGTATTTTTCTTTTTGAAATCCAAGTTGGTTGGTGAGTTCTATGCAATATATATTAACATTGATCTTTTCTGAAAATTACCTTTTTAATCCTCAGCAGAATTGTTTCTTTTTGTGTCTTCACAGTTTAATTCTTGAACATCTCCTGTCTGTACTGAGATGACTTCCTCTAGATTCTAATAATCTTTTCTCTGAACTCCCTGAAATTTTCTTTCCACAAATCTTTTGGCAGAGAACTTTCATATGTCATAATAATTGAAGTTAGCCATCACTATTATATCAGGTCTCTATGCCACATATAATATTATCTCCAAACTTCTTACCCTTTTCCTTTTTCTGTCTAGGTGTAGTATATTCCAGTGACAGAAATCATTTCTATTTCTTTTGTCTTCATCGTCATCCAATGATTCTCCATCCTGCTTTCCTAGTCTTATTCCTGAATTTCCTCATATGTGTAGAACTTATAATATGCAGTGACATAATTTTTACCTATCCTCTTTGTTTGAATAAAATATACTATCCATTCACAGAATTTATACCAGCAAGTCCCATTGATACCTATCATAATATGCTTGCATTTTTGTTTAGGACCTCTGATTCCTCTTTTCTATTACTTAATCCTTGGTCATTTGTGTAAAGATATTTGAGTCCACTAGTTTTGCAATCAGCAACCTTTTGCATATTTACCCTTTTAACTTTTGGGTATCTCAACTGCCATTCTTTTGGCTTCTTTGTAGTTACTTTCTATGGTAGATCACTTAGGGGAGAGGCAATTAAAACCGATGATTTTATGATACCTTCACTCTCCTCATCTCTGCCTCTCACTTCTCTCTAAACAAAGAAAATCAAAATTTGATAAGTAGATGGACTGTTGTTTTAAATTATGGTAATTCTGTCATTAGCATTATAACTATGAATTTTAACAAGTATTTACTAAGTGCATGTTCTGAGCAAGTTATATGTTCCTCTTAGATATACAAAGATATGATTAATGATTCTTGTCCTCATGGCGTATCCATTTTGTTTTGTAGATAAGGTATATATGATTTAAAAATGTAACCAATCAAGCAAGAAATTAAGTGGCACTTGAAGACAGTGGTATTAGAAGTTAATACATGATCAAATGCCAAATAAGTGAAAAATACTTCGGGGAAGAGATCTCACTGTTGGTTCTTATACTTTGGATGAATCTGGAATAATTTCCTGCAGTGTCAAATTATTTAGGTATAGCATCTGACTGCTTTACCCATGAGGAAATAAGTCAGAATTGGATCCCAAAGGTACTCTGTTCTGTACATCCTAATTATATAATCGTCCTGCAAAGAGAACCATAGGACATGATGTAACCACAAACCTAATTGCTTATTGTTGTTCATCAGATAGATAAAACCAATCAGAACACTGAACCATCATGGAAGTAGCAATTTAATGTTGACTGCCATTTTCCCCTCTCAGTGAAATTCTCCTCCAATGACTTAGAAACTGACCCTTGAATTCTAGGAGATTATAACAATAGAGTGCAAGTTCTAAGAGGCCCCATTAAACTGGAAAGGTTTTGAGTATGATCCTGGAGTTATATTGTCTTTTATACAAAGTCCAGGTCAGTGTTTGGAAAAAAGATTTTTTTACCAGCAGATGGCCACTAAGTAATGCCTTTTTCTTGTCCACATCAACCCATTGAGCATTTGAGAGACATGTTGTTGGAGGTATATACATTAATGAAACCCATGCAAGTAGTTAAGTGTTTAATTTTCCTCCTTTTGCTATACAGTGAAAGATTTATTTAAAAAAGATACTGATGTGATATCAAATATTTAAGCGGCAACTTATGCCTCAGGATTAAAGAACAGGAAAATTAGGTGGAACCTTAGGAGCCTTCTAGCTCAACTCTAAGGAAAGAAACTCCACTATATCATACCCAGAAACTGAAAGGGTTTAGAGCCAGAAAGACTCTAAGAAATTATCTAAGAATACTCTCTCCCCCTCTTCCTTTCCTCAACCACTTTAAAAGTAAGATGCCAGAACAGCTAGGTTGCTCAGTGGATAGAGAGACAGGCTTGGGCATGGGACACCCTGGATTGAAATCTGGCCTCAGATACTCCCTAACTGTGTGACCATAGAGCCTTTACTGCTCATCAGTCTTAGAACCAATACACAGGATTGATTCTAAGAGAAACCATAAAAGTATTTTTTAAAGTAAGTTGCTGAAAAGTTTCATGTTCTTTTTTTAGAGAAATACATGAGAAGATAATAAAAGACCTGGGATGCCAGGCAGCTTTTCTTGGTTCATTGTTCAATCTTCTTTCTACTCCAGAATGCTGAAAATATAGGGTAAACATATAATGTGGACAGATCTGTTCTTATATTTATCAGCTCTGTTGCCTTTGTATGAGCTGGCAGCCATCATACTAGTTTAATTGCTTTCTAATAGAAGAAGAAATTTGAGTGAAAAAAAATAGCAAAGATGCCCATTATCACATGTCCAATTTTCATTCGTAAACTAATTCTACAAAGACTTATTTAACACATATTACATATGAGAAAAACAATATAGCCTAGTAGATGGAAATCTGGTTTCTAATTCAGTAAGACCTGGATTCAAGTCTTTCTTCAGACTCACGTTGACAGAACACTGAACCCGTTGTGCCCTAAGTAAGTCTTGAAGCCTCTAAACTGCTGCTAAGGCACTGATCAGCAATGGTAGATGAAATTCCTCACTTGGAACTCCCTACACTGATAAAATCGTAAGCCTGGTTTGAAAGAAAATATGCAAGATACCATTCTAGGATTCAAGGAATTAAAAAAAAAGGCCCACAAAGCAATTTCTCTCAAGAAAGTCCCCATACTCAAGAAATATTCAATCCAGCAGGAGATAGAAGACACATACGGATAAGTAGAATATCAGTCAGAGTGCATCATGAGTGCACCAGGGGAGTAGGTAGTCTTGTGGATGAAAAATACACACCAGGGGTGTTCAGGGAAGAAGGGGAAATGATTTGATGGCTCCTTTTCACAGCCCCAGCTGATTCCCTACCAGTCCTTTCTACTTTTACTAAGCACTTAGGGAAGAGCTCAGCCTGCAATCTAAGGATCATGGCGACACAAGAGTTCTATGAAATTAACTGAATTGTAGGGTAGAAAAGGGACCTCAGGAGGTGACCTAGCCGAGCTGCCTACTTTTCTGTTGAAGGGTAAAAATCTCATCCATATTATTATTTCCCCACTCAGCCAGTGGTAGAAGCTTTGGAGGACTCAGTTACTGGCTATGCTTTGGGGACAAGTCAATGTTGAACCTTTAACAGTTGGCTACAATGAAGACACTTTCCTGCTAAAATTTATTAGAGAGCTAGAAATGTTTCCAGGGAGGAAACTATAGATAGCAGGCAATATCCAAACAGAATATTATTTCTTTTAAGAAAAGTCTATCTGGTACTATAGAGAACACTGGCTTTGGAGCCAAGAGCTCTGAGTTCAGATCCTTACTTTGGCACTAACCTTGCCACTGTGGACAAATTATTCAACTCTAACCTTCAATTCTCTCATGTACAGTAATATTTATATTACCTACATCATAAAGCTATCATGGGCTAGCACTTTATTAGCCTTCAAGTACCATATAACAATGAATTGGGTAATGTTACTATTAAATTGAGAGGTAAGTTATAGCTGTATTCAGCTTCCTTTAAACCAACCTGGTAATTTATTGTTTATAAGTAATGTATATGTAATAGCATATATGTTTTTATATATGCACATGTGTTGTATATATTTATATATATGTATTTATATATATATATAAATGTATGTGTTTATATATGCATATATATGGATATATACATAAGCATTTTTGAGGAGGATGGGAGAGATTTGGGCTTCTTTAAAGGCAGTAGAGAAGGAACTTGTAGATAAAAAGGTGAATATTGGAAGAAGGGAGGCAATTGAAGATGTAATCTACTGGAAATGAGGAGAAAGTTTAGGATCAAGTCACATGTGTAGTGTTCAGCTTTATTGCAAAGAAGAGTTACCTCTTTGTTAGAAACTAGAGGGGAAAAAAGAGAAAATGTGAAATGATCTGTTATTTTGAGATGAAAAGAATGAAGGAAGTGATACATCACAGGTCTACTTTTTTTTTCATTTAATAAATAGAGTTCTCAACTGAAGGAGGAAGTAATAAATGGAGGTTGAACTTGAAGAATAAAAAACTTGCCCTAAGTAATATAGGAAATCTAAAAGGGAGGAATAAAAGAAGTCCCTTGCTGTAGTGAGGGCCCATCTGAGTTTGGATAACATTAATCCATAAGGTGCTTAGACAGCAAAATTTTGAGAGAAAGAGTTGTGAGACTTCCTCCAGCTTTACCCAGCAATTTATGAATTGGAATACAGAAGGCAGGTGGTTAAGTAATCCAGAGCTGAGACAGTACAGAGGAAAGAGGACAAAGGACAAGAGGACAGATCACTTGAGAGTATAGAACAATGTAGGGTTGAAGTGGCTAAAATTCACCTTCCTGGATTCCTATACTTGGAGTCAGGATGACCTGAGTTTGAATCCTTCATATTCTTAGTAGCCTTGTTGCAGGCTAACCACTTCATCTCTATCAGCCTCTCCATTCCCTCATTTGTAAAATGGTTGTCTTTACATGTATTATCATGAGGGACAAATAAGATAATAAATGTAAAGCATTTTGCAAACTTTTAAGCGTGATATACACGATAGCTATGTTGGAAGGGATAGAAAGAGAAGTCAAAACAGGAGTGAATACTGAAGGATGGAAGAACTGAACATCTCAACGAGGGCAAAAGAAATGGTATTTGAGGAGTGGAATGTAGAGAGATGTGGAATGATAGGATGTTATAATCAAAAAGGGGAATTTCTGAGTTTGTGAGTAGGGAAGTGGAACACTTGTGAGTAGAGGCAAACTATAACATATGACCATCCCTTTGTGCAGATGAGGTGGAAAGGAGTAGATAACTGGCTATAAGGAAGTTGAGGAATTAGGAAGCCATAGAGTTTGGAGAAGTATCTCTGTGGATAGAAAACTATTTAAGGCTGGGAATTAGGGAGGAGAGAAGGATGTGAACTAGGAACTGGTTTTCTTAAGAAATGAGAGAGAATTAGGGCAGCTAGTTAACACAATGGTCAGAGCACCAGGCCTCAGGTGGGAAGACTGGGTTCAAATCTAATCACAGATACTTTCTAGCAGTGTGATCCCATGTAAATCACTTAATATCACTTTCTATGTCTTGTCCTTTTGTCTTAGAGTCTTCAGTAAGACAGAATTTTTTAAAGAGAAATGAAGGAGAATGTCTGGGATGAATGGATTGGAATGGAGCTATATTCTACTGGTGCCATTATTTGATTGGATAAAATATTATGATTGAGTGGATTTCAAAGGAAGAATGTTGGATGAGTAAAAGGCAAAGGGAGAGAATCTGGAAAAGACATTGAGAAGAAAGTGGTATTCTGATTCTTATTCTTGGATCAGTGTATCAGAGGTGTGAAAGAAAGTAGTCTGCTGAAGAGGAAAATTGAAGTATCATTGTTCTCAGAGGAAAACTGATTTTTTTAAGGGCTCCATTTTCTCATCTCTAAAATGAGGTGGAGAAGTAAATGGCAAACCACTTCCATATATTTACTAAGAAAACTCTAGGTGGGATCATGGAGAATCAGATAGGATTCAATGACTAAACAATAATAGATGGAAGAATTGTTAGCAAAAAGAAGTCTAAGATGAAGGGGAATTTGTTTGGTGTAGAACAGGAATTTCAGAGGGCATAATGTAAGATATTGGAAGGGTCATAATCAAACATGGAAGAGAAAGGATTGAGACAGAGACATAATAGAATGGGAGATCATAGGGGATAGTTTTCTCCTAAATAGCCAGTGACTAATCTGTATAGAGCCAGGGCATTTTCTAATGCGAGAGAGAGAGATAGAAAGTAATATCAAGGTAAAGGATAGAAAGAAAGTTCTCTATTTTGGAAAGGTCTAAGGAAGGTATCTTCTAGAACAATGATGAGCAAACTTTTTAGAGAGGAGGCCAAAGGAAAGGAAATGTTCATCTGTCAGTCCTTTTCTAAGGAAACTCTTTCAAAGTTTCATTATATTGTATCCTACTCATTATATTCTTCAGATTAGGAATAATGTCATGTGGCTGGATAGAATATTTCAGGGGGCCGCATCTGGCCCACAGGCTATAGTTTGCCCATCACTGCTCTAGAACATGTGTCAAACTCAAATAGAAATGGATCTCTGAGTGTTGTGTTTTGCCTTTAGAAAACAAATATTAACATTATGTTGTATTTCTAATGATTTTTTTTCACAAATAAAGACATTGGGGCAAACATGGTTAAATGATGTGCCCAAAGTCACTTAGATAATAAGTATCTCAGGTCACATTTGATCTCATGAATATGAGTCATCCTGACTCCAAGCCTAGCACTCTATCTACTGTTCCACCTCGCTGTCAAAACATTAAATATATTAATTCATATTTATGGACCAAGGAAATATGGGTAGAAAGGTAAGCCAACACCAGATTGTACAGGGCCTTGTAAGCCATACGAAGGTGTGTGGATTTGCTTTCTAGGCAGGGTAGCTGTGTAAAGTAAGCATCAGGAAGTGAGCCATCTGGGAAAGAGAACTGATTGTATTCAGAGTAGAACTCCAGGCTCTGATACTTCCCAACTATGAAAGTGTGACTATTTTATCATCTCTAAGACTGGGATAATAATACTTGAATTATCTTTAAGACAGAATTGTGAAAAGGAAAAAAAAAAGCTATTCAAACAATATTCTTTATAAAGACTGACTTTGTAGACTGGGGAAAGAGTAGAGATACAACTTGGATTTTTGTATTGCTATATTTCAATATAACTGAGTTCCTTTGTAATCCTAAAGAACATTTTTCTGAGAAGGAATCCTTAGGTCTCACCAGACTGCCAAATGGTTCATGACACACAAAAAAGGTGATGAACCCCTGGGTTAAAGGGATAAACTAGAAGTAATCACATCAGTTAGACATTAGAATGCAACAGTCTAGAAATGAGATGTTAAATGTGCTCTGTAAACAAATGCTTTTCTTTGCCAGAAGTATATTCAACTTTAAAGACCTTTAAGTAAAGGCTGTTTAACCCATTATTGGAAGATATTTTAGAGAGAAGGATTTCACCTAGATATGAATTGGACTAAAAGTCCTCTGAGTTTTCTTCTAAGCAGGGGCTGCTGGCAGGTATGATGGATAAAGGACTGGGCTTAGAATTAAAATAGACATGAATTCAAATATGTCCTTACACACTAGCCCTGTGACTCTGAATGTCAGATAACCTCTGTCAGTCACAATTTCCTCTTCTGTAAAGTGGGAGTAATCCTTGGTAGAGTGAGTACTGGGTCTGGAGTCTGAAAGACTCACCTTCTTCAGTTCAGCTCTGGCTTCTGACATTTCCTAGCTGTGTGACCCTGGGCAAGTCACTTAACCCTATTGGCCTCAGTTCCTCATCTGTAAAATGAGATGGAGAAGGAAATGGCAAACCACTCTAGTATCTTTGCCAAGAATACCCCAAGTGGAATCATGGAGAAACGGATACGACTGAAAGAACTGAATACCAACAAACCTCTCTTAGGGTTGTCGTAAGACTAAAGAGATTAGATGTATAAAACACTTTGAAAACCTTGAATGTATATATACATATATATGAATATTTATATGTGTGTATGTACACACATATGTATGAAATAAAAAGATATATGTAAATATATCTGAGATAGAATCTGAGATAAATATATATATATATATATAATATCTGAGGTTCTATCAAACAGTTGGACTAATGGATCTTTATACTTCCTTTTTACTCTAATTTCTCTAATAGATGTTTTTTTTTGTTGTTGTAGATTGTTGTGTTTTTTTTTTCCTGAGGAAGGAGACAAATAAGGAAATCCTTGAAGTCTGAAGAGGGTTTGCTTCATCTATCCATTTTAGAAAGCTGGATGCCTCCTGAGGCTCTATAATTCTCATTTTGTCCTCTGATTATTCAAATTGGAGAAATCCCTATAGCCACAGTGAGAAACATCAAGTAACTTAAAGCTTCCATATCAACAACTTGTCACTTCTTTTTATTTTTAACATTTATTATTATTTATTTTTTGAAAATTTAACATGGTTACATAATTCATGCTCTTACTTTCCCC